>NC_041359.1:3650112-3822612 GCF_900634415.1 Cottoperca gobio | reverse complement strand
TTTATTTTAAGATTTAATATTTATAGGATGATTTGGTTAAAACATCTTTAAAAGCTGCACTAATCAATACTTCATATTACTGTAACAATGGACTCACATCGTCTGTTAGCTTAATGTCTTCCACTAGAGACTAGCGTGTGAACATAGTGGATCACTTAGCAGCTAAAGAGCATTTAATCTCCATGAGCAGATGGAAACTAAAAAAGACTTAAAAACATTTGTGAATATTGGAGTTTGGGTGTCAAGAAGCACATGAATGCTAGCATTGCTAATGTTCCAACACTGATATTTTAGCCAAACTATGCAGCTACAAAGAATTCAGCCGTTTGGTCATCTACACATCCTGTTTTATCTTGGTGCTACTTGGGGCAAGTATGAAATCTCCCAGAACTTATTTGCAAAACCTACATTTTTTACTGTAATAACTTAATGAACTTCAAGGAGTTGCTGCATTTTCCAATATATTTGTAGATGATTTCTTCAGTATTGTTTTCAGATGCTACAAGGGCTTGGTGCTGCACATTGACTTCACTCGTGCAGGAATGCAGGGAGGGAGAATGGAAACTCACGGGTTGTTCTTAAGAGGATTCTGGAGATAAGAGGATTCAGTACACATGATGCACTATATAATAGACGAGATGTCTTTAATGAGTCTTATTACATTCATCAGTAGCATTTTTTAGAAGATATTCTGTGTGTCTGTGTAAATTAAGATTGGATAGGCTACTGGTGAGTGTAAGAGATGTTTCATAAAATATGGTTCAAAATAAAAATAATAAGAGTCTTTGGATGTCGGATGTATTGTAATGGTGTTTATTCTGAATTTAGATTCTAATGTACTGCAGCTTTAAATATATTTTAAACACTGACATGTCCAAGATGAAAGATAACATTAGGGACATATGGAGAATAGCACCACGTGCACCACAGATATCAGATTCAAAAGTTAACTAGTTTATACCTAGCATTAGCTCAACTAGCTAACTTTGTTGTCATAGCAGCAGCTTGGTGTTTCTATGTTAAAACATTTCAATAGCTGTGATGCAAACATTAGTAAGATGATGCAGGTTATTAAGTTATTAACAATGTTTAAATTCTTCAAAAACAATCACTCAATCTGATCATTTTTACTTTGATGGTCTGGAAGCAGATTGTCACGTCTCGTCGAGTTTGTTGAAGTTTTCATGTTGTCTTGTCAGTCACTGTCTGTCTTGTCACTTCCTGATTTATTTTTGTACCTACCTCTTGTTTCTCAATGATTGTTTCCACCTGTTCCCACTCACCTCTGGTAGAAATAGTCCTGTCTCCCCTTGTCTTGTGCCAGTTTGTCTTGTTATGTCATGTGCAGTGAACCAATGTGTCAAGAAGTGTGATTTGTCTGAGAAGTTTGTATATCCTCCAAGTGAGTGTTTCGAGTTTGATTATCTGATTTTTGAAGTAAAGTATTGTTTTTTTACACTTTACATTTGTTTCTGGCGTCGTCTGGTGTCGTGCGTTTGAGTCTTCCTCCCCTTGACCCAGATGCACTTTGTAAATAGCAGTCAGTGTCTGTACGACTGCCGGTGGTTAGTTTTAAATTTTTAGTTAGTTTCGAAGTTAGTAAGGAAAGTCATTGTCTTGCAGCTCTGTCAGTCTTTCATACTGAATATTGGATTATAAAACCCTTTAGTATTTTATAATAATAAAAATGTCAGGTCAACCTAAACAACCTGACACGTTCCCACTTCCTGTGTGCACAGGAAGTTAAAAGACAGAATGTGTCCAGTGGAAAGATATGATGTAACATCTTTAATCCAAAAGTTACACTGTAAACTGTAAAGTCAAAGCTTGGACATTTGGCAACATGCCTGTGTAACTATTGGAGATATGAATAATCTTTCCCGTAGTTTAAGAATTCTATCTGACTCCAACACCGGATGGATGTTTGCTTTAGAGGGAAAGTGCCAGTGGAGACAGAAATAACTAACTGACTGAAGATGTGTGAGTCTGTCCTGAGGTCTGGACATACAGCATAGTATGGGTTCCTTCTTGTGGTTAATGATCCTCCAGCCTCTTTTTCCAAACCAGGAAGTGAAGTGAGAACGGAAGACAAAACAGCACTGGGCCCCAGCAACACATCGCCAGAGTGGCTGTCCCTGGCAACGCCAAGGCGGTCTGTGCCAGTTTTGGGCCACTTCTCTCCCGGGGCTTCTTTGAGCCCAGAAGAATGTCAGGGGGAGATTTGGAAACCTTCCCTCAGCTCAGGATGAATGGCTGTCCACCGAACACACTCCCCCACTCTCTCTCCCATCGCCTCCAACCTCCCTCCTCTACACACAGAGGAGAAGCAGAAAACGGCGACAAGCCTCAGTTTGAGTGTTCACTTCTTCTCATCATTGTCCAGAGTCATTACTTCCCCCAATGAAAGTGCTCTAACACCATCGAATCACCTCATCCCATTGAATCAATTGAATTGATCAGCATTCCTATCAACAATAATAACATTGTACTGACATCTGGAGACAAAGTGAAATCACAAAAAAAAAAATAAGTCAGACGGAGCAAGAAAAGTTATCCAAACTTATTTGGAAGGAGAGAAAACTGTAAAACTATAAACTACGAAAAACTCTCGAATGGGAAGTTATGATCTGCAAGCTAAGGGTAATGTGTCTGAGGGAGGCTGTGAAGCTAGCACTAACATACGCAAGCTAATCTGCTAGCATGTTTACTGTAAGGCAGCCACCAATGGCAGTGCTGAACATGTGGTGTTTTAAATCTCCTCAGCCAGGCATTGGGTTGGTGGACGTCTTCGTTTGGGAACTTGTACGTTAATTTGACAGAAAATGCTGTGATAATGGATTTGTAATACAGAAATTGGAAGTCTGTGTTTGGTTTGTCTCTCTTAATCAGAATATTAAGATTGCTTTAATTACAGATTTGTGGTTTGCAGAAAGGAAGTGAGTTCCCTTTTCCTGTAAGCAATTACATCACCATTTAAATACACTGCAACACATACATCAGGAAGCGTTTACATCACCGTTCAATCCAAAAGCCTGCGCTGATTTAGGAGTTCAGGAGTCAGCTCAGTATGTTGCTGTTACCCCCCGTTCATTCCTATGAAGGTTGTAAAAAAGTCCCAGAGATAAAGTAGGCTATTGCTTTGTCAAAACCAAAAAGAAGTAAAAGACCAAAAATATGTTTTAAAAAACTATAGGGGCACTCGGAAAGTGCAGACCTCCGCAAAGGCCCAACGCACTATCTTGCAGTTTTAATAAAAGTGACTCGCAATGTAAAGGGTTCTTCCTTTGCCCGTGTTACCTCCTTCCACCAGTTGACCTTGGGCGAGGCTAACCACTGCACCACCATGCCCAACATAAATTCAATATAAATCTCTTTCCAATTTCTGTATTACAATTTGAAAGCAGAGAGTGCAGGTGAAAAGCGGACGTCCTGACTAGTGACCACAGGCTCTTGTAGTGAATGAGCTGTGATCTCCCAAATGGCTGCAACAGAAGTACAACACACTGCCAATGTTCCAGGTAGAAAAATACTCATGTCAAACATGGAAGGGCCAGTGTGATGATTAAAAAAGTTACTTATTCAGACAAGAACTCTGCAACATCGAGAACCTGTGAGACGTTAGAGAATAACAAACTTACCGATTAACTGCCTTGTCCTCATACATGTATTAGAACGTGTGTGTGCGTGTGTGTGTCTGTGTGTGAAGAGTAACCTCCCAAGGCATCACATGGTTCACCCATTAAACAAAACAGACATCCTGACATCACGGAGAGATGGAAAATTGGAGAATAATAATACATTAGATTTGTATAGCGCTTTTCTAAGAACTCAAAGACGCTTGGAGATATAATAATTAATTGCAGCCTTATCTTAAAGAACCATACCAGTGGGTTTTAGTATTAGCCCGATTGCTTTACTTTTATACTTTGCTATGTTTAGATTTAGATTTCTTGGGTTTTCATTATATTTATTACAGGAAGAATTCAATATACAGGACTTGCTTGAGTAATCCATTACAATGCCTGGTTACATTTGTGTCATTTAGTTTTGCAGAGTAGCGCAGTCCTGATTTATAAAGTGTGTAACTCAAGCAAGTTGGAAGTCATGCTGATTTCCAGAGTATTTTTAAAATGGTTGCCTGTAAACAAAGGAAAGACACAACCTAAAACAGTCTTTGGAAAATGGTCGGTTGTAATGGTAACTGTATGCAAAAGGATTGTCATGATAAAAGGGTGGAGGACAATGTTAGCTGCTGCAGGGCATATGGGTGTGTGCATCCATGTGATCTTACTTTATTTATCTTGATGCATGTTTGTGTGTCTTCCATTTTTTTTCACCACAGAACAAATATTTGATGTCAGACTAATGATCTACTGTATAAGAAATGTACTTTTATGCATATTACATTCAATCAAGTTCTGTAATTTTCTGTAAAAAGTATTTCCATTGTTATGCTATTTCATAATTATTATTAATAATAATAGTGAACCATTTTCTGTATAGAGCTTCTCAATTTACTTAAACATGCTTTACAAAATAACAACACAATTGATTTAGAACAGCTTCTATTTCACCACATCAGACATATGCTGTACTTAAAATTAAGAGAATAGTTTGACATTTTGAGAAATGTGCTTTTTTCTTGCTGAGCGTAGCACTCTCTGTATGCCTGTACAATATGAAGCTATCTTCTGCAGACAATTAGCCTAGCTTAGCATAAAGACTGAAGCAGAGTTTAACAGCTAGCCAGGCTCCGTCTGAAGGGGATGCACCTACCAGCACCTCTCAACCTCTAAATAACATTTTATATGTCAAGACAAATTGAAACGTTGTGGTTTTTACAGGATGTGGGGGGTAGTTTCTTTTGGAGAGTTTTTCATTGTGGTGCGAGGGTCTGAGGACAGACCTGTGTAACAAATGTGTAATTAGTGATATTGGGCTATATAAATAATTATATAATTATTATTTATCAATAAGATAAAACATGTTAATGTTAAAGTGACCTTTAGAGGTTTTTATCACTTTACTCCCGTTTCCAGTCATACTTGCCAAACTAAGCTAACGGGAGGTTAGCTGTAGTTTTATAGCATAAGAGCATATTTCTCAAAATGCCAAACTACTGCTGCTTAAATGTGTCAGTATTTGTAATGCTCTCATGTGGACCATAATTATGCAGAATACAGATACTTTCACTTACAGTAAGTGAGTGAAGGACATTTACTTGGAATGTAGTATTTTTACAGTCTAGTATTGCTACTTTTACTTGAGTAAAGAATCAGATGACTTCTTCCAGTAATGACATACAGTATGTAGTTATGAGACTTGTTTGCACTGCATGTTCTGTGTGTGCAGAAGGCACTACCGTACTTGTGACAAAATGAGTCACTGAAGTTATGGTCTGCTGCAGCATAACATGATACATTGTAATTGTAATTAAATGTATGTTAATGTAATAATTACATCAGACTGATACAGTATATTTTGTAGAGCGTAATATAAAAGGTACCAGCATTCACCATGCATTTTGACCAGACTACCATCCATTGCCCTTACGACCACCACCAAGCACGCATCCTCTGAATCTCTCTCACACACACACACACTCACTGTGGACTTTCCTGCTAAAGCAGCATTTGAACATGCAAATAAGTCTTACTCCCATAAATGATGTAACACAACTTTATGTTTAGATGAATTATGTGTCCACCTGTGTGCTCTGTCGAACTCAGTCATGTGTGAGAGATTCTGATATGAAGGAGAGATTGCAGCATGTAGACGCTGTGTCACGCAGTACAACAGACAAGGATAATAACAAAAAGCGAGCTTTATTAAAACCGAAATCTAAAATGCAAAGTAACAAAAACCCAAACCCAAACCCATCAGGGCTAGACCAGAACACGAGCAAAACACGACGTAACATCTATGACAAACCGACAAAACCCACTGGGGAAGACAGGGATAAATACACAGACACCAAACGAGGGAACAAGACACAGCTGAGGGAGAAAGGCAGAAACACAAGGGCAGAGTAAATGGACACGGAAGGAACACATTAACAATCAGAAGGGGAGGGTAAACACACAGACAGGAAGTACCACTAAACATATAACAAGGGGTGAACACTTCAAAATAAAACAGGAAACAAAAGAACAAGCAGATCGTGACACACTGAAGTGTCCAAGAAACACACAAAAGCCTGCGACATAACAAAAAGCCAATCAAGTGTTCAAGAATTTTGACGCAAAGTATTCTGCCAATAACCCCATAACATTATTAACTGCTTGTTATTTTCCAGCTGGTAGCCTTTAATGTAACATCCTCTTCAAATGATACAACTGAATTGAACAGTAAGAGTTGACCTCATTGTTGATATTTTGAGTAGGTAACAACGTCCTTTACTGTGTGACAGCAGGACAAATATTTAATTATCAGCCACATTATTGAAATTATATTTTGTGTCTCTTTTCACACGACAAGTATGTAGAGTGGTCGTCCACCAATCAGAAGGTTGGTGTTTCGATTACTGGGTTAGATAACATGTGGAAGTTTCCTTGGACAAAATGCTGAACCCTAAATGGCCTCTGCTGCTTCGCCAATTAGTTTTGCAGCGTTAATGTGAAAAAAAGCATTTTCAGTAAATGGTAGAAGAGGAAATCACATGCATATATCACTTTACTGATTCAAATCGTTTCGATCTGTTGAAAGATTTGTGGTTTTCAGACTTTCTGTCATGAAGTGTGTTGCCTTTTCCTGTAAGTGATTACATCACCATTTAAATACACTGCAACACATACATCAGGAAGCTTTTACATCACCGTTCAATCCAAAAGCCTGCGCTGATTCTGTCTGAAGTTCAGGAGTCAGCTCAGTATGTTGCTGTTACCCCCCCATTCAGTCCTATGAAGGTTGTAAAAAAGTGGACTGCCAGTTATAAAATGACCTTATTCTTCCCAAACAATCACACAGAACTGGAACCCTCCATCTAAATGTTGCCGCTGAGGTACCGCCGGGTTGCAGCTGCGAACGTAACGGAGGGCACCAGGTGAAAGGTCATGTGTCGTAAACTGCCTGCAGCAGCAAGGTCAATTTATTTATAGCTGAATCATCATTAATTGTTCTTCTGATAAAGGGCCACGGACAGGCCTTCAATCAACATGAAATACTTCTTGACAAAAGGACGTTTTGGTCAGGGTCAGTGGTATTGCTGACTCAAGTCTTCATTTTGAAGATCCAGTGTTGAAAAGTAATCTCTGGTGGACCTACATTGAGCAACCTGCTGGAAACCAGTCATTTGGGGGGTATCCTAAACATCTTTTATTGCTCGACCCTCATTCAACAGACATCTTTAGGCTCTAGCTAGTTAGCTGCCCAGCTAATTAACATGCCAAAGGAAACTCCAGTAGGAAATGGCAACTACTAGCAAATATTGCTAACCGAGACACACACAGTTAGGTGTTGCAGGCAGTGAGAAAGGAATAGTGAGTGGATCCCAGTAATGACCAGCACACACAAAGGCAGAAGCCCCCGTCACACCAGTAACATTAAGAATAAAACACAAGTTAGTGTGATGTCATTGAACAGGGACAGCTACACCCTAGACTTTACCGCTCTAATCAAGGAAGCAGGCACAAAGCTAGGAGGAAGAGGTTCTAAAGGTAGGAACAGATGTTACCGTATTACCTGCAGTTGGTGCAGCTTGCACCACTGTGCAGGATGCATGCAGCGCAGAGTTAGAGGAGTTTGTATTGTGGCCATTTAGACTTTTTGGCACTTGAACTTATTAGGCAAAATGCTCACTTGCATCTGTTATTGTGTGAGAGAGATGGGTATTGGTTAACAGGGAGCCAAATGTAGTTTCTGTTTTGTAGCTGTATGATTCACTATGGAGGACATGCATTCTACATTCTATATGCATATACTGTATATGACATGCATTTGGTGGCGCATTATTGTATGCAAATGAAGTGTGGCTGATGTCTGCGCAGGTTGAACGGGACACTAGTTGAGCCGTGATGTAGCATGGGGACTTCTTATTGGAGAGAAGGTGGTGGCCCTGGGGCCAATGGTACTTTAAACATTAGCATGTAAGTGATTCCTGCTGTTTACAATCAAAGTATACCACACTAGATATACAGTAAGTATGGAGGTAATTAGCCATCTTCCCTCAAACTGTGTCAATACATTATTTAATATACATATTAAATAATGTATTGACAGCTTATTTATAGCACAAAAAAGACTAGGCATCTGAATGCTTCTCCTCTGAAATACATTTCCCATCTGAAGCCATAATTCTGCTCGTCTATCAGCTGTCAAAAAGTCACACACTGAAACTCTAAACACACACCCAGCTGATCCCCAGAGTATCGATCACAGCGCCTGTCACAGTCATTAAACACAACTGTGCACAACTATCTACCACCTTAATAAAACCCTCGGACCAGATCACTACATGCTAATAGCAAATGATACACCCTAAGCTAACACATGCACAATTTAGCCTGGGATATGAAATATTTCCCATGCATTACTTTAGCTCAGAAAAAGAAGTTTAGACATTTTTTAATTTAGCTGAAGAAAAAGTCATTTCTACTGCAGACATACATGCACATGTGATAATACACTGCTCCAGTGTGAGAACATGAGACTGTGTAACGTAAGTGGAGGCCTCATGTGTGTAATCACTGCCATCTAGTGGGAAATAAGTGCAACACAAACTCCAGATCCCATTTATTCCACTGGATATGATTCCTCATATCCTCAATATTACATGACATGATTGAGTGAAGGACAAATCAGAGATTGATCATGTTGAAATGAAGTCTTCACGATGAAATATTTCACAGCTTAGTCACCTGTTACACAACAGCCTGAGCCAAAAAGACAGTCAGTAAATGATCTTCGAAGTCACGAAAGCCGGTCTGTAACATCACAACCTGAGTGAGGTGTTAACTGATGGTTGTTACAGCACAGCACATTGCACAGATGAGTCACTGAAAAGAAGAGAACTTGTATTGCTGCAGGAATAACGTGCGTACAGTCGTTCAGAGTCAAACATTGCTTTGCCTACAACAGCAGTCTGGTAATTAGTTAAGGGGAGACACTGCAGACACAAGGTTTTATCATGCACTGGTCAATTTTGTGCAACAAAAAACATCCAAAATACACATTTAAGTGTTTATTTTCCCAACTTGATCTATTTGTGTTGTTAGATTTCTCCAACATAATGACTAACTTGCATATTTAAACATACAATTCAAAAAGTAATCGTCTTAATGTAAGTAATCGACTGGGGAAGTTTCATGCTGGTATCTATTTGTTAATATTTGTACCCTAATCACCTGCAGTGTGTTGCCAAATGAATGGAAATCTCCACTTCAGCAGCTCTGACATACACCAACCTTTCCAGAATCTATAATCTGAAGGTTTATAAAGAGGGTTGAGGTTAAGAGGTTAATCATATTTCATTCATAGCCTGATTTATTTAACATTGTACTCCTAAAGACATGTAAACAATGATATATTATATATATTTTATGTCTGTTGACAGTATTATCAGATTCAATCTTCATCCAATGTTCACATTTCTGTTCTGGTAATGTAATTAGCTCATATTTAATAACTTAATGCCTCATCTGCATATTTAAACATACAATTTCAGAAAACTTGTAATACAAAACATAATTGTTTTAATGTAAGTAATCAGCTGGGGAAGTTTCATGGGGATAAATATTAGTACATTTATTATATAATTATATTTATTACCTGTAGGCCTTCTGTCTCCCCTTACACAAACAACATATTGTCTAGTTTCTTTTCATGTATGAAATGCATAAATGAAACCTGTGATCACACACGTGTGCACGGTCACAGCGCAGAAGAGTGATGGCACAGCGTTCTCAGTGTAATTACTACGATACATTACACTAGAAATTATTGATGGTAAAATCAACTCCCACTCAGTGCTAATTGCTTTAGTGCAAAGTTTGTTACAGTACAGTTCAACCAAACATTACTCACTTTGTAGTGAGGTTTTTTTCTCGCAAGATGATATTAAATAATATACAAATATTGCAGTCATGTCATCAAACTCAATTATAATCCTCTGTGGAAAACACGCTTTATACAAATGCTCGCTTGTTAGCAAGCTGAACACACACAAACACAAACACACAAACTAGGGATGCACAATATATATTGGGCGGATGAATTATCATCCCATTATGAAAAATGTATATTATTAAGTATTATTTTGATAATGAAATAAAAATAAAGTTGATAATACAAAGCCTAATTGCTTTTATTGTCTTACGTAGTATCTACACACCTGCACACATGTTCCCAGGGACTCCATTCTTACCCTCATACTGTGATACACAGGTTACATACATAAACTACAGGTTATGAACTTCTTTTTAAAATACAAAAATGTGTAATTATCGATTATCTTATTGATATCGGTCATGAGAAGCAAACAATTATCGGTATCAGCTGAAAAATATCCATATCGTGCATCCCCACACAAACCAAACATGAAATGCATATATGCCATAAAATAGGTTTTCCATGTATTTTCTGTCTACATTACTCAACATAGAAGCTACAAAATAGATTCTTCTCCATGTATCCACTGCAGCGTACAATGCAGAAGTGTCACTTACTAAAGTATCAAGAAACAAAACTCTGTATAAAGAAAGAGCCAGCTCCTCCATTGTGCATGTGTGTGCTTCCATGTGGGGCTCAGTGTCAGTACAGCCCAGTAGGGGGCAGTGTCGTCTGTTACGTAACATCACAAAGTCAGGGGCTCTCTCTGTTTCACTGCTTCCTATATATTGCACTAAAGTCTGATTCAGGAGGGTCGAGGAAGTGGATTCTCTGATCTGCTGCATTCATCTGGTGTCAATTACTACAGGCTACAGATACTCTTCTTCTTTACATACAGGATCTCATGGGCCGAGCTGGGAACCTGAGAGAGGGGGGGAGGAGAGAGAGAGAGAGAGAGAGAGAGAGAGAGAGAGAGAGAGAGAGAGAGAAGTGATGACGTTTTGTTGGTTCCGATCTCTCGCTAGCGATAGAGAGATATCTATTGGAGTGTATAGATCAGACGCGACGGACTTTTCTTTCTTTCTCCTATCTCTCTTTTCTCCTTCTCTTCGCCCTCTTTTCTTTGTTTATCTGTTCTCTCTTTCTTCTCTCTTCGCGTCTCTCTTTTCTTCTCTTGTATCTCTCCTGACTTTTTTCTTTCTCCCCTCCGCTCTCGTCTCTCTCTCTTACCTCCTCTCGCTTTGTTCTCTCGTCTTCTTTTTTCTCTCTCTCAGCTCACTTAATCTCTTCTCTCTTTTTTCTCTTTCACCTAGCGACGAAGCTAGATCTTTAAAATGGGAGAGAGTGGGATAGAGCTGGGTTTTTTCCTTTTTCTCTCTCGCTCTGCCGCTACTTTTCTCCTTTTCTCTCTTTTCTTCTCTCCTCTCTCTTTTCCCGCTCTCTCTCGCTCTGCTCGCCTCCTCCTTCTTTTCTTCTCTCTCCTCTCTGTTTTCTCTCTCGTCTCGCTCTATTTGTTGTCTCGTGATCCCTCTCTCTCTCTTTCGCGAGGGAGAGAGCTATATACGGTTTGGGCTGAGTGATAGATAGATGATGAGAGGGATAGAGGGGGGTTATGGAGTTAGTAGGGAGAGTTAGCTCTGTTTTGATTATAGATAGTGATCTTTCACTCTAGTCTCTACTATAGAGCGCATCGATCTCGATAGGGAGCTAGATCGCAAGATTGCTATAGATATAGCTCTAGATCTCGCGCCATCCTCGATCTCTCTCTCGTTCTCCTCCTCTTTCATCGGGGCGGCGCTCGTGGTCTCTCGCTCTCTCTCTGCTTCCGCTCGTCTCTCTCGCGCCTCTTCTCTCTCTCTCGTCGCGTTCTCCTGGCTACTCTTTGTGAGCCGCTGGTTCGCTCCCTTTTCTCTCTCTATCGCTCGCTCTGTATTTTTCTCGTCTCTCTCTCCCCCTGTGTGTCGTCTCTCTTCCGCTCTCTCCTCTCGCGGTGTTTTCTCTCTCTCCTCTAGTTTGTCGCTCGCGCTCTCTCGGTCTCTCTCTCTCTCTTCTCTTCTATCTCTCTTTTCTCTCTTTTTTTCTCTTATCTCTCGCTTTCTCCTCTCTCTTTCTCCGTTTCTCAATCTCTCATCTATTTGTGTCGCCTCTCCCTCTTTCTCTAGTCGCTTATGTTTTTTACTTCTCGCGGCTCTCTTTTTGTTCTCTCTCTCTTTTTGGGCTCCCGTCTTTCTCTCTCCTCTTTGTTCCCTCGCTCGTCCCCTCTTTGTGCATCCGCTTCTCTCTGAGTCTCCCGTTTTTGTATCTCTCTCTCTTTTTTTCTCTCTCTCTCTCCTCTTTTTTTACCCCTTTTTGTTTTCTCTCTTCCATCTCCCTTTTTTCTCTCTCTTACGTGTTGGGTGCTCTCCTCCTCTCTGGTCGTTCATCCTCTCGCTCTTTCTTGCTCTCTCTCGTCTTTTCGCGCCGATCTCTATCCTCCTTTTTTTTTGTTTCTCTTTTGTTTGTCTGCGCGCCTGTGTGTTTGGTTTGTTCCCGGGGAGATAGCGCATATTGGTTCACAAGGTTGGAATTGTCCTCCTGGACAATTTAGTCCATCTGACACAAAGTATATATGTATATATATATATATATTATATATATATCTATATATATATATATATATATATATATATATAAAGTAATAATCTCTGTAAGATTCAGTCCTGGTTGATTTGTTTATTCTGAAAGGGGCAGCAGAACTAAGTACTGTGTTTATAAAGCAGTCCGGTCTTTTCCTTTTTCAATCACCACTGTGTCACCTCATTCTGCAATATATAGAGACTGACATTATTACTTTAAAAAGATTACCTTAAATTGAAGTAAATATGTTAATTGATTTGTAACTGTTTGTATTTTTACAAACAATTGAAGAGCGTATTTCACGAGCGTGTTCATTACCGGGAAAAGTATCACTTCACTGTGCAACACTGTGGCGTGCAGCGTGCTAGAGAGGGACACATCTCTGAACGTGTGATCCTGATGAGCAGACATGCAGTGGACAGGTTGTCACACTTCTTACTGGCTCCTCCCTGCAGAGTATTGCTCTGCATGAAATCAAACTCACAGCTGTGGAGGGCGCTCCACTCTGCATTAATGCGAGGATATAGATCGTGTGCATTTGACGTCACGCTTATTTCCCAACCCGGAAATCAGCCATGTTGGTTGGTATACACAACCAAGACGGTTCACGTGTGAGTTGCTGCAACGCTTCGTAATTTTCTTTGAAAGAAAATGCCAACCTTGTGCGCAGTGTATAATTGTGGTCATAACGCTACTCGTGACCCAGAGAAACGCTTCTTTAGATTTCTTACAATCATCACAAACGATCCACAAACGAGGGATGAATTGCTGTCTACCAAAATGCCGTCAGCTGGTTTAGCAACATAACTCGTGAGGATTTAACAGAAGACAACGTCCACTTTATATCTGGTAAGAGCTCATGCTAAAGCTATGTTTTCAATGTTTACGTTAAACATTTGTGCTTATGATATACCCGAACACTGTAAGACCTTACTTCTCGTCACTAGGAGAAGCGGCAAAGCTTTATGATAGCAGCCATTTGCTCTTTTCTTCTGTGCATCTTTTTGTTTTTGGACTTTTTCTCTGAATCTTGTCTTTGCAGAGGACTCCAGAGAGTCAAAATACTTTGAGGAAGTCAGAGTTTTATTGTTGTTGTTCGCTTTGTTGATTTGTTTTCCAACCAAAATGGCGTTGCACGCATACGTCACACAGCTTTGTCACGTGCTTGCACACTACCTATAAATAAGAAGGTAAACTGTGGGACACACTGAGCAGGAACAATTGTTGTCTTGCCCACTCGGCTGTTAAGTTACTGTACATATGTACTGTTATGAGTAAATGTATAATGTTTACAGATACATTTAGCACCAGCGTACCTGGTTGACTCCTCCCACCACCAGGAGGCGGTCTCTGATGACGATGGAGGAGGTGGAGCATCGGGGGAAGGTCATAGGAGCCAACCTCTCCCACTTCTTCTTCTGAGGATGGAAGGCCTCCACTGTGTCCAGCGCCGAGGGCTCGTGACCTGGAGAACACACAAAGGTAACATGTGAACGTATGATATTCCACATGTTGTACTTCTGTAGACTAGGACGGCGTATAGGGGCCATTGCAAGTTCTGATTATACAGCCAGGGGAGAGGAGTAATATTACGAGGCATAACTTGCATATTCTCCGGGATTAAAATGGTACACTTCCACCAACACCTTTTTCAATTTTACGAGAAAAAACGCATAAACTGTAATATTCTGAGATAATAAAATCACACATTTGTGAGGAAAATTGAGAAATTGTGTTTTTTTTTTGGCCAAGGAACCAAATCTCTTTCATTTGCAAGGTTAAATCAACCTCACCACACAGGGCCGGCGCCGCTCGCCGTTGTAGTGTGCCTGCAGTGGATGAAATAATATATATATATATAAATATATAATATATACTGTATATAATTATACTTTGCAATCGGCTTTAGCAATAAGGAAATACTTGTGATTTTAGCCCAGAAGCACCACCTTACACTACAGGCATTCAGAAGAAAACAAGCGACTGATTTGGATGATAGATTTGTGCATCAGTTAACTACAACGCAACGGACAGATGAAGGATATCCCCTCCATACTAATGTGTGTGTGTGTGCATTTTCAAATGATTTATTTGATCTAGAAT
This sequence comes from Cottoperca gobio, assembly GCF_900634415.1. Taxonomy (NCBI): domain Eukaryota; kingdom Metazoa; phylum Chordata; class Actinopteri; order Perciformes; family Bovichtidae; genus Cottoperca; species Cottoperca gobio. Next base: position 3,807,849 of record NC_041359.1, on the reverse strand, counting down.
GGACCTAAAACACCATCATAGTATACTGACTGACATATAGGGTACCTCTCAGGTGGGAGCTCATATTTCACAGGAAATCTAACAACACAAATGCCTCATTTCTCATTGTATGATCTTAAACCTGACCAAAGCAATTTCCTCACTGGATTTCCTCTCTGTCGCAGATGTTGAATTTGCTGTCAAATACATTCAGTCAGGTGAACACTTATAAGTAGGTTATGTTATATATGAATGTTATAACATGGATTCAATATAAATGGCAGCGAACAGAAGGTTTAGTTTACAATGTAACCTTCTCACCAAGTCCTCCTGCAACTACCATCCGGCCACGCAGGAAAGCAGCAGCAAAGTCAGCTCTCTTCGTTTTCATCGCCACCGTCTCCTCCGACTTCAACCAGCTGCCTACAGAGGAAGACACCACAGCTGAACTGAGCAGATATGTGTGAGCTTGTGTGTGAGGGTGAGGGTCAGTGGCTCTGTAGTGCTCCTTTGGCTGGACAGGATGCTGCTGAGCTTGTTTTCAGAGTGTGACCTGCACAGACAGGTCACCCACGAGCCAGCTGCAGTACAGTGCAGTACATACACACACATACACCTGGCAAGGACGCACAAAGGTTATAAATAACACTGACTACAAACGGACAGAGAGGGGACAGGAAGGTGGGAGTTAGGGTCAGAATACAACAAGGCAGAGAAAGTGGGGAGACTGTTGGCACGTCATTTTCATGACTGAACTTTAATGAGAAATGTTAATCTATTGCTTCCTGTGTAGCGTGGACAGGAGTGGGTCGTAAGTCAAAGATTCTGCACCGCAAAGTCACAACAGCATCCAAATTCAGCCGGTCATCTGCAAGCTGCAGTTCATCTGGAAAAAGTCAAGACTGAGTGTAGAAGTGTGTATGTTGTAACACTGAATTAAGGACAGGGTAATATGAATTCCTGTAAAATCCTGTGAGCTGCAACAATTAGTTGATTGACAGAAAAAGAATCGGTAAATCTTTTGATACAACAATGGAGGATAATGCTGTTTTATATCATATTAAACTCAATAACTTTGGGTTTTGGGCTAAACGATAACAAAACTTTTATTTTGAAAGGTACATGTTAACATTTCCAGTATGATATTTCCTGTGCTTCCTAAAGTCGTGTTAATGTGTTTTCACAAAAGTGAATATGTTGTAAAGTAGAATATTGTTTTATAAAAGGTGAATGTGAATTCTTCTGAAATCTGAAACTTTTGGAATCAGAATTTGGCCAAGTAGGTTTTCACATACAAGGAATTTACTTTGGTGTATTTCGGCATTCTTCCAAAAATCACAACCATCTCGACTGTTTTTAGAGAGTTGAGCTCTAAGTTGTTGAGACCGAACCAAGTCAATCTCCACCTGTAGGCGGACTCTTCCTCACCAGAGATGAGTTCAATGAGGGTGGTGTCGTCCGTGAACTTCAGGAGTTTGACGGACTGGTGACTGGAGGTGCAGCTGTTGGTGTACAGGGAGAAGAGCAGAGGGGAGAGAACGCAGCCTCGAGGGGAACCGGTGCTGATGGGCCCGGAGTCAGAGATGTGTTTCTCCAGACCTGTTGGCTCTGCAGGGGGTCCAGGAGTGGGTCCGTGAGGGTTTTGAGGTAGGACAGGACAAGGCGCTCAAAAGTCTTCACAACCACAGAGACGGGCCGGTCGTCATTAAGTCCTGTGACCCTTGTTTCTTTGGGACGGGGATGATTCGTGCAGGCTGGTACGTGGCATGCCTCCTGTGAGGTATTTCCCCGGGAAGGTAGACCTGTTATTTGGTGTTTTTGCTATATGTGATGCTACGTTTCTTTATACAAGTGTAAAGTGAATTCATTGATCTTTTTACACATTGCCAAACAACACTGGCCCCCCCTCACCAGTTTTCAGTGGCCACCCCTATTAGAATAATAGGGAATTATTTATTCTAATACAATAATATTTTGCATTTGTTTGAATGACAAAACATTGCAGATGAGGCTCACAAGTTGATATAAAACAATGCAACATAATTGCACAGATACACTGACCAACCAGTAGGAGCTGCTAGTGCAGTGAGACACGATCCCTCACCAGCTTATAACAGCCCATGTGGAAGCCCCACTGCTGGGAATGGAAGCCGCGTGCACACAGGTGCAGTGGGGAGCAGGTGCCTTTTCTTATCCACCACCCAAAAAAAAGCTATTGGCACCATTAATCCCAAAATATTGGAAACAAAAACCGTAAAATCAGTCAAGCCGCAGGTGTGGAAGACATTATAATTTTAATTGTATCTCCCTAATTACCTGACGCTTAAGACTGACATGAAAGAGAGTTCTCTAAAGCCCTTATGCGGTCATGACATTTTCCTTCACACTCAGCTGGAGCACTTGAGAGGTGGACATGAGAACATAGGCGTTCTCTTTTCCCAGCAGACTCTGCAGAGGTTTTCTTTATTTACTTTTAGGATGTGATGCTGCCAAGTCTTGTTTATCTGAAGGAAAGTCAGAGCAGAGAAAAGCGTGACAGAGGAAGATAAGATAACTAAATTAGGGAGCGAGAGATAATTAGAACAAGAGAGAAAAAGTACAACAAAATGTCTTGCTCTTTATTGTTGTCTGTCTCCTGTTTCTTGTTCAGGATTTATCTCTTACCCTTCCCACTACTTATTAATTTTCCATTTTCTTTCTGCCTTCTCTTCTTCATTCTCTTGCTTTCTCTCTTGTTGTTTTCTTATTCTCTTTTCATTATCTTCCTCTTTCTTTTTGCCTTGTTATTCCCCCATCTCTTTCTCATTTATTCTCAATCCCTTTCTTAAACAAGAGGCAGGGACAACAAGGTGAAGACAAACACATAGATGTAGAGAGAATGAATGAGAGATTAGCAGCCAGACGCTGAGCCTTCCTGCATGGTGCAGCAGTGTGTAATGAAGAGCTGTGTTTTCCATTCCAGCCTGGTTACACTGAAGAGAACAGAATAGAGATCACAGCTGGCTGTCCACTCTGCTCTGTTCTCTCAACAGAGAGGCCTCCTTGCAGATATCTTACACTGGTATGTAACATACATCTGAGACAATACATTACAGCAGTTATTTGCTGGTGAAAAATAAAGCTTACAATGAATAATGTACTGAAAGTTGCCATTTAATGCTTTTTTTGTTAAATGAATAAAGGGTTGTTTAATAAAACATATTTATATCCTCAAAGTAAGTAAGTAAGTAAGTAAGTAAGTAAGCAAGCAAGTAAGCAAGTAAGCAAGTAAGTAAGCAAGCAAGCAAGTAAGCAAGTTAGCAAGTAAGTAAGCAAGCAAGTAAGTAAGTAAGTAAGTAAGCAAGCAAGTAAGCAAGTAAGCAAGTAAGTAAGCAAGTAAGTAAGCAAGCAAGTAAGTAAGCAAGCAAGCAAGTAAGCAAGTTAGCAAGTAAGTAAGCAAGCAAGTAAGTAAGTAAGTAAGTAAGTAAGTAAGCAAGTAAGTAAGCAAGTATGCAAGTAAGTAAGCAAGCAAGTAAGCAAGTAAGTAAGCAAGTAAGTAAGTACGCAAGTAAGTAAGCAAGTAAGTAAGCAAGCAAGTAAGTAAGCAAGTAAGTAAGCAAGTAAGTAAGCAAGTGAGTAAGTAAGTACGTAAGCATGCAAGTAAGTAAGCAAGTAAGTAAGCAAGCAAGTAAGTAAGCAAGTAAGTACGTAAGCATGCAAGTAAGTAAGCAAGTAAGTAAGCAAGCAAGTAAGTAAGCAAGTAAGTAAGTAAGCAAGTAAGTAAGCAAGTAAGTAAGCAAGTAAGTAAGTAAGTAAGCAAGTAAGTAAGTAAGCAAGTAAGTAAGCAAGTAAGTAAGTAAGTAAGTAAGCAAGTAAGTAAGCAAGCAAGTAAGTAAGCAAGTAAGTAAGTAAGCAAGTAAGTAAGCAAGTAAGTAAGTAAGCAAGTAAGTAAGCAAGCAAGTAAGTAAGCAAGTAAGTAAGTAAGCAAGTAAGTAAGCAAGTAAGTAAGTAAGTAAGCAAGTAAGTAAGCAAGTAAGTAAGTAAGTAAGTACGTAAGCATGCAAGTAAGTAAGCAAGTAAGTAAGCAAGCAAGTAAGTAAGCAAGTAAGTAAGCAAGTAAGTAAGCAAGTAAGTAAGTAAGTAAGCAAGTAAGTAAGCAAGTAAGTAAGCAAGTACCTAAGCAAGTAAGTAAGTAAGCAAGCAAGTAAGTAAGCAAGTAAGTAAGCAAGTACGTAAGCAAGTAAGTAAGCAAGTAAGTAAACAAGTAAGTAAGCAAGTGAGTAAGCAAGTACGAAAGCATGCAAGTAAGTAAGCAAGTAAGTAAGCAAGCAAGTAAGTAAGCAAGCAAGTAAGTAAGCAAGTAAGTAGTAAGCAAGTAAGTAAGCAAGTAAGTAAGCAAGTACGTAAGCAAGTAAGTAAGTAAGCAAGCAAGTAAGTAAGCAAGTAAGTAAGCAAGTAAGTAAACAAGTACGTAAGCAAGTAAGTAAGCAAGTAAGTAAACAAGTAAGCAAGTGAGTAAGTAAGCAAGTAAGTAAGCAAGTAAGTAAGCAAGTGAGTAAGTAAGCAAGTAAGTAAGCAAGTGAGTAAGTAAGCAAGTAAGTAAGCAAGTAAGCAAGTAAGTAAGCAAGTAAGTAAGCAAGTAAGCAAGTAAGTAAGCAAGTAAGTAAGTAAGCAAGTAAGTAGGTAAGTAAGTAAGCAAGCAAGTAAGCAAGTAAGTAAGCAAGCAAGTAAGTAAGCAAGTAAGTAGGTAAGTAAGCAAGTAAGCAAGTAAGCAAGTAAGTAAGCAAGTAAGTAGGTAAGTAAATAAGTAAGTAAGCAAGCAAGTAAGCAAGCAAGTAAGTCAGCAAGTAAGTAAGCAAGTAAGTAAGCAAGTAAGTAAGCAAGTAAGCAAGTAAGTAGGTAAGTAAATAAGTAAGTAAGCAAGCAAGTAAGCAAGCAAGTAAGTCAGCAAGTAAGTAAGCAAGTAAGCAAGTAAGTAAGCAAGTAAGTAAGCAAGTAAGTAAGCAAGCAAGTAAGCAAGTAAGTAGGTAAGTAAGCAAGGTATCGAAAGTAAAACTCAGTTACTGTTATGGCACTTGTATAGAAACATTTGAAATCCTGTGTCAAATCTCCTTTAATTATTATTATTATTAATTTTACTTTAACATATTTAGTCAACTTTATCCTATCTCAGTCAAAGAAAACTATTTTAGTCTTATTTTATTTTTTTCCAAAGTAAGCAGTTGACATTTTCCTCTTTTTTCCTCATCAGGTTATATTGAACATTTCAATCAATCAAGACAAAAAACAATAATTGTGTCATTTTAATCAAACATATTTAGCATAAGATTTTATTTTATTATTATCTGATGAAAAACACAGGTTGAATGATTAAGAAGCTTTGCACCTCCTGACTGTGCTCATTAGTCATGCGCACCGCGGGTCAATGGCACCCAAACGGCCCTTTATGAAATCCAATCAGCACCAACTGACATGGAAAATTACTCAACCACCCAAACGCGACTAAACCCACAAACTTTATGCATTAAATAGCACAAGGGACAGGACTAAAGACTGACACGAGGACAGACAGAGACAGACAGAGAAGGTGTAAAGTGATGAAATAAAGAGAGATTTTGATAGGTCTATTGCATATTAACTGTGTTACAGTTAGTGTTTAATGACATGGGCACGTCTTGTTATTGTCTCGTCTTAGTCATGGAAACATATTTTGTCATAGTTTTCATTAGTGAAATGAACACTCGGCTTAGCTTGTAAATAACTTCAGTTGCTGGGAAACATCTGTAGCGTCAGCCAATCAAAGACCAAACAAGAATCCAAACAGGAAATTAGTGCACCATCACCAAGCCCCGAGAAACAGCGCTGGGTTTTAAGGCGGTTTTGGCACAGTGGTCGTACTTGGTGTTGCAGGATCATGTGATGCCCACTGACCCAAAATAATTAGGTTTTCCATGTGCAATCATTACAAAAGAAGCTAGCTAGAGGAAGTCTCCAACGTGCATGCTCTTAAATCCAGTCCTCCCCTCCAAAAACACACAAGCCTGAACATTACATTTTATGGGGGGTTGCACCCAATGAGCATCTTTGATAGGAATGAATGCAGCGCTATCTTTGAATACCACTGAGGCAGCATTATTGGGTTGTCCCTTCACCTTTATATACTTTTACCTACTGCTTTACAATCTGTCACTACCGCCTACTTCACTGTATATATTTATTACTTCTCATTACGCATATACATTTACTTCATCCCTGTTTACGTTCAGTTTATTCATGTTGTTACAAATATACTGTATATTATTCTATTTTATACTTTTATATATGAGTATTTATTCCCTATATTTGAACTTTCAGCATTATTTTATGTCGTTGATTCCCTTTTTTTTTTACTTTTATGATTTGCTTTTATTATCCAGATTTAATGAGCAGTCAGAGTTTCATTGCCAACAACTTCTGATCTGTAATTATGTAATTATTATCAGCCTCAGCTGTCCCTTGTGTTCAGTGTGTTTAGAGTGCCAACACTAAACTAGGATGGTGAAGATGTTAAACATTAAACCTGCTAAGCATCATCATAGCTCTGCCTGAGCTAATAATAGCACAAAACGTGAACAACCCTTTGTAAGGACGCATTACATACTGCATTGCATTCTGGTCCATTGAGGTTACTGCTGATCGAGACATTAGAACAGGGATACTCAACTTGCTGGGCCCAGGGCCAACTTATTCTAAATGTTCAGTCATGTTAATAAATTAATAGTATTTATAAGATAAAATGAATAAACATTAAAAGGCTTAAAACTAATGGATGCATGATGCTCAGGGGGCACTTACTTTTTCTTATAAACAAGCTCTAATAGACTTACACCTTTTTGAATGTTTTTTATGCACTGTGGCATCTTATTCAGTATGAAAAACAATGAAAAGCAATGAAAAACAATCCCACTGTGAATCAATGCACTTTCACCCCGGGAGTATTGAGTTTGCATTAGAATATATTCCTCTGTTATGGATTTATCTGTTTATCTGTGTGCAATAAAACAATAGTGCACTTTTACATTACATTATATCAGAAACTCGGGTTTAAGTGCCTTGCTCAGGGGCACAATGGTGGCAGCCCTGGTATTGAACTCACAACCATCTGGTGTCCGGTTCGGAAGCCGTACCACAAGGCCTAATACCCACTCACTACCAACTCCTGAAACAAAATATTATATGTGTTCTTACTGGAAACACACTGGGTTATCTTCTATATCTATTCCATTCATCAACTATCGGAGAATAAAATACAACATAATGTACAAAATGGATGCAGAATGCAAACTACAACAGCAGTAATTCTTTTTTAAACAGTGCTTACAATGTTACTGGCTGGATTTTCCTCTTTAAATTACAGTTGTGTCAACACATCACACTGCAGACTTATCGTTCAATCCTCTGAGAGAGTTGCGACTGCGAGCTTTATTCCTATTTGCTTTGGAGGGATTACACAAGTCTTTGCACCAAGATTTTCTTTGTGCAATGCAGGGAAAACACCAGCATGTTTTATTCTATGCTGGAGGGAGACGGCAGAGGAGAATAAAGTGATGGAGGGACAGAGAAAATACAGAGAGGGATAATATAGATAGAGAGAGAGAGAGAGAGAGTGACAATAGAACGAGGGAGATGAGGCAATTCTCTGAAGACTGGGCTTTGTAGTCTGTGCGGTAGTAATTTCTTACACAGCTCTCCACTGTAATTGTCCATCGTGATTACATTTGGAAGAGGATGGTGATTGCTCTTCTGTCTTTGAGGGATTATTTCTGTCTGTCATGTGTGGAATCTCAGACCCTGCTGACCACACAGATGATCCTGTTGGACAGAATCTCTCCATTATTGTGTGGCATTTTCAAAAATTACACATTGGCCCATAGCAATGACCAAAACAAGAGCACATTTGCTCTATTCATTTTTTCCGCTTGATTCCTTCTGCTTTGAAGTATTGTGGGGTAGTTTTTACCACCTCAAGCAAGACATAAATCAAGACAACTTGGGAATACATTTGTTACTAGTTGGCTCCAGGGGGACTCACTTGTGGTTTGTGTTACTGTTGCCTGAGTTCTACATGCCTCAGAGAAGCATCTGATGTTTCTGTATTATTATTATTCTCTATTATTTATTAGATGCAGTAAAAACAGTAGAATTCATAATTCTAGTTATTGGCAACAGAAAAATCAACTTGAAAGGGTCAGTTCAGCCAAAATGGAAAAAACTCCTTTTCAACCCAATAGTTCCAGGTACGAAGCAGCCACGGGAAATAAAGTCAGGAAATACAAAAAGAGTGCCTTTTGTGCATTCCTGTTTTAGTTTTCACAGCATCTGAAAAACCATGAAAATGAGCTTGAGATGCAATTTGTATTCACAGGTATTATGAATATAACTGTCCAAGTATCATTGAATCAAATAGCAAATTAAGTTTTGTTTCTCTCTCGATCAAGATCACCATTGTGCTGCTCCCTGATTCACACACACGCTCAGGTTTTATCTTGCTTTTAGTCCTGTGAAGGAGTCGGACTATATATAACTTTGTTTTATTGTCAATAAACATGACAATAAATGCCTGTCACTCATCCTAATATTGGCAGTAGTGGCACCCAGTGCTTACTGCCTGCATTAAAGCTCTGTAATGTAGTCAGTAAACAAATCCAAGTATGACAATGTAAAAGTAATGTAACTTGATTACTTTTGGATGATCTCGATATCAAATATGCAAACAAAGTAAAAAAATAAATAATCAAAAGGATGACATTTGGTTTAAACTTCAGTACTGAAGTGATTTGAAGCAGTAGTGATGTTTGGGAATGCACTGCACGGGGTTCGCCAGCAGTTGCCCGTGTGAGAAGCGAGATAAAAAGTAGAAGCAGGAGAAGAAGATCTTTTCTTCCTCTATCGTTGTTGGTACCGGCCATCTCGTCTTTACAGTCTATGGCCGTAGCAAGATTACGTTTTACCGACAGCAGAGACTTTAGAGTTGGAATATATTCTGCTTTGTTCTGTAAAGTATAGAAATACAATCTCTACAAGTGCCTGTGTCTCTGGCTGCAACGTAATTATGCGCATTTAAATGTAACGTTACTTACTTGACGTAAGTGTTAATTGTGTGAGACTAGTGTCTCTAATGTGGGCCCATATGTGCATGGTAGCATATCGTTTATATTTCAGAATGTATCATACAATTGTAATCCTGCTAGGAATTGACACTTTTACTAAATGTATCGCACATCTGATCTGATTGTCTTTTCTTTTCTGTAACTGTAACAGAATATCGTTACCTTTTTAAATCCTATTTATCAAACGCAGTTCCATGTATTGTACCCCCCAAGCCTTAATATATTAGAGGGGATTGTGTCTGTGGAAACTCTTGTATTGTGGTCAAGGCAGATATTTCAGACAGCTCCCAACCTGGGGAAATAAATCCACAACTATCTGCGTGGCTGATACAACAAGAGAAGAGCGATAAAACATTTTTTTTTGTAATTTGAATGAACTAACCCTTTAAACAATTTTCAAAAAATGCATTATTCCTTTTCTGTGTTAATGTTCTTTCACAGCTCCATGCTTTGTGTTTTCCATCTTACTCGTTTCAGCCTGCACACAGCGCCAAAATATCACCTAACAGGCGTGTGTGTGTTAATACTGGTGATATGGGATGGAACAGTAATAGAATATCACTGTGTACCAGCAAATTGCATGACCGTGTGTGTGGAGAGATATTGCTGCAGATGGATAATAAAGCAATCTGTTTCTGGATCTTGTAATTTAAAACGCTCCTCATCCCCTGCCCTCCCTCAGCAGCTCATCTCCCGTCTCATCTCCACCAAAATTAGATCGGAGAAACGGGGTACAGCTGCCTTCCCCGCATGTGTGTGCACGTGCGTGTGAATGTGCATCAGTATATACACGCGGACGCTTGTGTCCGTGTTGTGTACTGGAAGGTTTTCTTTCATTCTTTCTTCCTCTATATCTCACACAAGGAAAACGTTCAACCCCATTATCATACATTAACATTATCACTCACACATTCTGCTTTATTTAGCTTCCAAATCCAGCTGTCTAAAATGACTTATCGATTCTTGCTCTCACATTCTCCTTCTGGTCCCTCCTCAATTTGTTCACCTGTTACTCTGGGCTGTCCTTGGTGCATAGAGGGATAAGTCGTCTCACTGTGTTGTGGGACACAGAGTGTGCACAGAATTAAGAGCGGAAGCTGCCTGTTTGAATAGAACACTATTTCTCTTGCTGAGGTTAACGTAGTAGATGCTCTGTCTAACGGTAAAGTCAAAATAAACATCAGACTAATGACTTGATGGACCGGTCTTATATTCAAATATAATGTTAAAGGAATAGCATATTATTATTATTTATGAAAGTAAAATGAGGACATTGACATATATTTCCTGTCGTGCGTTAAGTGTAGAGCTGTAGTCGGGAGGTAATTAGCCTAGCTTAGCACAAAGACTGTAAACAGGGAGACACATCTTGCCTTGCTAGCTGTTAACCTGACTGCTTAAAAGAGAACTCCATCAATGTAGTGTTGCACTGCGATAACCTTGTCCCAGTCCCAGTTCCCAACTAGCCTTCAGACCCAACCAGACAATGTATCCGGCTGTATACAACTCTTCTTACATGTGTAGTGGTACATTCCAAGACTTGCAAACAGACTTTGATGTATAAAATCGAGTTCCCCTTTAACGCTGTTTATCTGACTTGTCTAACCGCCCACCACTGTAAGTGACCGTTTGTGGAGAAGTAACATACTGGATCTTGACCAACAGCCAGACACAACTGAGACACAAGACAGTTTGCCATGTTTGGTACCTTTGAGCTTCTACAGAGACCAAAACAAAAACCTGTTCTAACCAACCCTATCTGGCAAGTGGCACTGCACAGACATGCTGTGCCACTTGTTCATTAAGAAATAGCTGCAGCATGCAGCAACTCACCATCCGGGGTATCATCCCCGGAGTGTCTGTCTCTCATGTGGCAGGTTGCCACTGATAAAGTTTACGGCAGGATCATGAATCGTGGCTGCGCCTGCTGCCCTGGTCCTGCTGGACACCAGGAAGCCTTTTTGACATTTTCCTGGATTCATCCATACTTTCTCTTTTTCAACATTTGTTATGTTGTTTATCCTGTACACACGACATCTATTGCACGTCTGTCTGTCCTGGGAGAGGGATCCCTCCTCAGTTGCTCTCCCTGAGGTTTCTAACATTTTTCCTCCTTTAATTATGGGGTTTCTTTTAGGAAGTGTTTCCTTGTGCGATGCTGAGGGTCTAAGGACAGAGGGTGTCGTAACCTGTACAGTCTGTAAAGCACACTGAGACAAATGTATAATTTGTGATATTGGGCTATATAAATACATTTGATTGATTTGATGTGACTCTCCCTAAAGTCACTAATTGTGATTTGGACATTTCTGTATATGTACGAGTTTATGTAGAGACGGCTTAAGAGTTGCTTTTTTTGAAAGCCAGGCTAGCTGTGCCCCCTGCCTCCACTCTTTCTGCAAATCCAACCAAAATATGTTGATATTACAAAGTAAAATGATAATAAAGTAAAAAAAGAGAAGAAAAATAAAGAAAGCAGACGTTTACCTAAATGTAGAACTATTCCTTTAACCTCTACTAATAGATACAAAAAGAAATCAGAAATACCACATGAAGACAGGAAGACCTTGAGGAACACCACAGAAAGAGTCAAGCTGTCATTTGGTATCAAAAACTTTTGACATTCAGAGATGTGGGCAAAAAGATTATTTTTGGGCAATCGGATGGCGAGCACTTCTGTTCTGGAAACTGCTCAGAAACCCCCTTAATGACAATATACTTAGGACATTCATACATCATCTAAAAGCCCGCCGTCTGTAGATTGTGGCTGTAAAGTTTTATGAGGCTGTGATTATCCAAGAGATCACAACAGCTCATTTTATACAGCGAGGTCAAGTTTTAAAAAAACGATCTCACTAAAAATGAAATGGCGACTCTGGGGACTAACATCATCACACGCGAATACTGAGGCTCATTGAATCTTCAAGAGCCTCAGCTTTCTAGTCAAACCACATTTATGCAATTCCAAGACTGTTTAGGGACCCCAGCATGCAGACATATTCTAATATAGCATTTTTAGCACAAGTGAAAATAACACATTTAATATGTTTGGAGCAACTATAAGCATAACATTCTATCTCTGAGTATATAAACATATAGACTGCATGAGATTAGCATTAAGTGGGCACATCAGTAAAGGGGAGACATTTCATTCAAATAGCTTGATGTATCCTAACTTTGGAAAATAATTCAGCCTCCTTCCCGACAAGCTAGCATGACATGGTTGGTACAAATGGATGTTGTGAGTTATCTTGTTTCATGTGATCCCAATATATTCACCCTGCGGGGTTAAAACCCCCTCTAGACTACGCAAACTACATCTTTTCAACACGTCAAACAAACTGATCATTTACAGTTTTGGATACAGAGCTGCATATAAAGCAGTATTATGTAAATGCCTTCAAAGTCTTCAACCCCGCTTGATATTTTGTCCTCATTCCAACTCTTCACTGAAGTCACATTCTGCTAATATTTAGTGAAATAAGTCAAGATGGCATTTGTTGTATGTGCAGTTTCAGCTGGATTGTTTTACACATATTTCTGTGCTATTAACTCTGACATATTGAGGTGGTAATCAGGTTCAGCAACAACTCTTTGTCACAAAGCATGTGTGTGTGTGTGTGTGTGTGTGTGTGTGTGTGTGTGTGTGTGTGTGTGTATGTTTTAATTCCTGAATTATGGCTCAACAGGAGAGGAGTAGCAGGGTTTTACAGAACTATTATCAAATGACTAAAACAATAAATGGAAACCTTTAAAGGAACATGTGTTTTCGTACCTTGGTTGGTGTCAAAAATGTTGACGTTCTTGGTGAACTTGGAGCTCTGGTGTCCTCCCTGCCGCAGTCCTCCAAGTAGACACAACCTCCCAGTTGTATCCCATATGACGCCCCCATACGAGCGTTTACAAGGCATGATGGGTAACGTAGTCCAAGAACGCGTCTCTGCGTCAAACACCTCGAAGGCCTTCACTGGTCGCTTACACTGGCGACCGCCTCAAAGATTGTGTGAAAAGAATACTAATAATTAGTGCATATTGAAATTTAGAGAAATATTCTCTGTTGTTCAACACCCACAGTGAAGTTTTTGAACATAAAAACACACACACACACACACACACACACTGGTATGTTTGTACCTGCCACGTAGAGCCTGTTGGCCAGCAGATGTGTGTTTGCATCGTAACGTGGGGTCGGCATGGGAGGAAGTAGCGCCCACACGTCCTTTCGAAGGTCATACTGCTGCAGGATGCTGCGAGGGAGCAGGTCAGCACCCATTCCCCCCACAGCCAGAGCCCGGCCATCTACACAGACACAGACACAGACACACACACACACACACAGACACTTTAGGTATTTATAATGCATCGGATGAGCAAGTTCACCAAATGCATTGATTGTATGGATTTAAGTAAGTATGTGAAATATCTGTACATCACAACCTTCCCAAACATGTTACTGAAATGAGTCTGAGTAACAATAACAACCAGCTCAACAATAATTAGCTTGTGAAAGACCAATCCCAGCAGATGGAAACACCACCGTGGCACTTTATTTTATGAAGTGCTAAAAATCTGCAAAGCTAGAGAGTTGGCTGAGAAGTTTGTGACGAAGCAGGAGACTGTGACAGACAGGAAGGACAGGGAGTACAGCAGCAGAATAATAAAATGCAAGAGTCCACGTCTGGCACTTTGGCATGACACCTCCAGCATAAGAATGGAAGTGGGTGAGAGTGTTGACACGAGGGAAAATACAGCATTAACCGTCAGAAGGAAGAGAAGGAGCTGCAGGGACACAGTCTGCATTTTATTATATTTTTCTTGATACATCTTTCAAGTTCTTCTATATAAAGCTGATCCAATTCTAACCTCAATGCATCTACGTTACATAAATAACCAGATGGGGAAAAGTGATATTCTTTTTGGGGAATAGAAAAGCTCATTACCTGAAGCTCATTATCTTATATCTGGAAAATAATGATTTCACAAATGTCAATAAATATTGCATCATTAAGTAAAATCAAAGACATATTTGTTTAAATTTGGTCCTATTGATCATTTTGTCAGACAATGTCTCTGTGTTTCAGCTGCTGGGGATGAGTTTGGGGATGAAACTGCAATAAAAGGCAGAGGATTGAAGATCGGTCAGGGAGATGGAGAGAGCTCCTATATATACAGCATCTATCTGTGTTCCAGCAGACACTGACAGATGCACTGCTGGACTGAACACAAGCTCATCCAAGGCTGAAGAGATGCTTTCTGAAAACACTGTTTATTTCCTACAGACTGCTGGACTGACCCCAAACTGAGAGAATACATGTGAGCATCTCACCCAACAATTGCTCCATTGACTCCATCCAATGGGAAACTTACACAAGACATCTTGGTCACATTTAAAGTGCATTTAACTGTTGTTTGATGTGTTGTTCATGCAGTATGTGCAACATGATCTCAAGTTGACTGTGGAGCACAGTTACACTGATCATCTTCTCTACTCTTTACACACAGGTGCTAGTTGATGATATTTGACAGCAAACTAAACTGCAATATTTAGCTATGAACGTGAAACAGGAAGTCGAGTCCTCCGGTGATATGTTTGTAATTACAAGAAGTTCAGTGGCACAGAAAATGTACCGGTTACAAACATTAGAAAGCTCAGAGACACAGAACGGATTACAGAACATTGTTTGCAGTGATTTTACAGCTCAGCATTTACAGTTTAGGGTTCTTATGTTTAAGATATACTCTGTATCTAACTCATATAAGATTTAAGCCAAACAGCAAATTGTTCTTACCTAACCACACCTTTTAGGTCTCCCAGCTTTGCACACACCACCGTACAACACTGTTGTATATGTTAAAGTATTAGTGTGCAATAAGTACACAACTTATAACCCCGGGGTTTGGGCTGCTTTATTGCAGTACTCACACTTTTCAAAGTGTTACTGCTTAGTAAGATATAGTCCCTACCTTTCACAGTGATGGATACACCCATCAAGGCCTCCCGCAGAGCGCTCCTCTTCCTCCACCTCCCTTCCTCTGTGTTGTACATCTCCACCACCTTCAGGGGGCTCTGGTCCTCTCCCACTCCTCCCACCACCAGGATTTGTTTCCCCAGCACTGCCACAGCTGCCCCAGCACGAGGGGTGGGCATGGGAGGCAAACTCATCCAGCGGTCCCCCTGCAAACAGGGACAAGCAGCTGCATTCATGTAAGGCAGGTACAGACAAACCAACGACGTCTATGTGTTACAGGTTGAACTCTTCCCAGGTTTTAGTTTTTCTTTTCTTATTAAGTGCACTTCCTCAGTGCTTTATATATAGACCTAGTATAATGTCAATTTAAATCAATTGATATGTGAAACTGTCTTCTGGGGGCTTAAATGTAATGTATGTTTAAACAAATCATGGCACATTTGCACAGTGGAAATTGAAATGCAGCTACTGTAGTATTTTGCAATTGATTTATATTTAATATTTTATATATACTGTATATATATATATATATTTATTCCTAATTAGTTTAGCCCTTTCAGTACACTCATTTCTTGTGTCACATGTGAGCTAATGTGGGGATGTTTTTTATTGTGTTTTTTATCACTATGACAAAAAAAAAAAAAATTTGTTGTTGTGATTTTACAGAAATGTTTTACCAAATAATAGTTGTCAGTCGTGCACTGTCTCTTCCTAGTGAAGAAACAATGAAACATCAGATACAGACGTGTTTGGTACCTCAGGGGAGTATAGCTCCATGGCCGGGCAGGGCCTCCCCACAGCGTCGCAGCCCCCTAGCATGTACATCTGCCCCCCCACCTCAGACAGACTGTGGTAGACGCGGCCGCTTGCCAGTCGTGCCAGACTCTGCCAGTGAAACTCGTGGGATGAAGGTACCGCCATGGCCTCAGCACCCCAGGGGAGACTCAACGAGGCAGGGACGGATGAGCGAGGACGCCAGAGTCTGGGAAGTTCTGGGGATGGATTGATCAGGGGGTGCTAAGAAGATGAAGGTGGGGGAGAGCTGGGAGAATAGAGCCAGGGCCCCAGGGTGAGGGGGAGGTTCTTTATTGGAAAGTGAGCTGTGGGAGTGTCGGATCAGTTAAAGGCCAGGCTGAACTCTCCTCTCCTGGGGTTGGTCCGCCGCCTCAGGCAGGGCCCTGGAGGAGATATGAATTGAAATGATTTAGCAGTGCAATATACAGAGCAGGCATGAAGAAGTGAACACATCTGTAAGAGACTCAGCATTTTCTGTGGATTTATAATATGTTAACACTCTAACATCTCCAGCAAAGATTAGGATGTTACAAAGTGCATTGGTCAGGAAACATCTCATCAGCAGTGAAGCAAAGTAAGTACATTTGCTCAAGTACTTCAATACAGCTTTGGTGTACTTGTACTTAAAGTGGCAAAAGATAATATTTTTGCTTTAACTAATTAAATGTGGATTTCACAATATGATGGTTGTAGAATAATGACACCATCGGTTTTCAGAGTTGTTCCTTATAAGCCTCGCTTTCAGGATGCAATTCAGTCTTAGGGTCGCGATCTGCCCTTCAAAATAAAAGCCCTAGAAATATACACTGCATCACTGCCTACCAGAGAGCATTTCACTAAGAGTCAACTGAAACAAATAGCTTACAGTAACTATCCCCAGGTAGCAGAACAACCGGAGTAATGTGAACTGTGGAAAGCAGGTGCTAGCATTAGCCATGTTGCTACTTGCTCATATAAAAATATCAACGTACTGTGTCCAATGTAGTTAGTAGTTTACATGAATACGGAAAAGTGATGAATATAATACTTTGTTAGTTGCAGCCTTCTCTGGCAGCTACTAACTGTTTTGCTAACACAAGACTAATGCCACACACAAAACACACAAACAGCTTTTCTAGCCGAAGCTCGTTTGAAATGCTCATCTCTAAAACCCAACCAACAATACAAATACCATGACGCTCAATGACAGATCATTCCGATCTACATGACAGCTCCCTCTCAAATAAATGTTCAACTTTAAAGTTTGAAATGATCAGTTTTGAGTTGTGTGGGTTAGGAGTTACACATATTGAAGTGCAGTCTGTCAAAAGGAGGAGGGCCCCTCAGGTCACTGAACACCTGCGAATGAGTTTGTTATTAGCACAATTAATAAAATTAAACTTATATACATATTCTATTTCGTAAGACTATGACAGCGGTAAGATCTGCTTGGCTACCTGTCACAAATGCTTGAGTGCTGAAGAAGTTGAGGTAACACAGTCACTTAAATGTGAAAATATAATATTGTGGATTAACGCTATTTACATAATAATGATACTTTCAATACATGTTGTAGATAATACTCCCAAACCTTTTATTAAAACAGCTCTGCCACAGGAATACAAATGAAAGTACATAGTAAACACAGTTGGCTAATGAAACTGCTTTAAATAAACTCAGAGCTCAAATCATAGTGAAAACCAATCTGATGCTACAAGGAGAAAGCTTTTTAAAGGAATACACTCACTGCCTGAACTATCATGTGAATCAAAGTAGTGCTTTCATTCAATCTGTTGCCCAAAGATTCTGAACTTCTGTGAAGTAAGTCCCCGTCATCATTTAAAGTCCAATATAGGGATGTCATATTGGGTACATGTTGCCCTCGTTAGCCTGACACCCATTCAAACATACATGCGACCATAAGAGGCTCTTTCCTGTGAGTCCAGTACTCCAACGTACTCAATGAGCTTTCGTGCCAATTTGTTAACACGTTAAATTAACCTATAGACCGTCATGCGTAACCGAGACTACAAATGACGCACCTTTCCCTTTAACACTACATCACTTTGCCCGTGTGTAACTTAACTGTGAAACAAAACATCCTCCTCTTCTATGCTCTGCTCAGATTATTAGCAGCTCAAGTCTAGTGGAACCGAACTGACACGGCGTCTTTCATGTTTAAGTTTCCTTCCTTGTCCTTGTGATGTCGGCCGTCGCTGTTGTTTTTTCCTGTGTCATCCCTCAGGAGCTTTGTTTCCTGCATGTAACCCTCTTCTCCTGCCTACGTATGGTTTCCAGCGAGAAACGGGGGAGGAAGTCAGTCGCTGACGTGACTACATCACAGACTACATCACCTTAAATGCTCCTGGGACGCCTGTCATTACTGCCAAAGTCAGGTGTGTTTGCAGGAGGTCACAGGGAGGAACATGTAATTACCCAGCAGTTATTTAACATAGTATCTCAGCAGTTTATCCTTTAAAGCTTCACGTCTCTTTTTAACACATGCCCCCCCTCCTTCCAAACCCCCACCCCTTCCCCCTTTTCTCCCCCTCTCTGTCCGTCTCCCTCCGTTTTACCGCCACGCTTTATCTACCTGTCATACCTTTGATCAACTCACAGACGGAGGAATAAAAGACGGAGGGTGAATATAAAGAGAGGACTGTCCTTCAAAATAAAATCTCCCCCACTTTAGAGTGCCCGGGTAGGTTGCCATAGCAACAGTTAGGCTTTTCCCAAGAGGCGCAGCTTTTGTTTTTTCATTTTGTGTGCACATGATTGCTTATCGCTTGGTTTGCTGTTAATAACAGCTTATGAAAAAGGATGAATAACAACTAAAAGCGCTTGCTTGTCTATAGGCTGACCCTGGCAGGCGTGCGTTTGCTAACGAGGCAGGGTAGTTCTCTCCCGCCCCGGCTCACAGAGTGCATTAATTGCAATCTGTAACCGATTTTGTTCGCCACATCGTTTTTTTTAATTAACTGCTTGAACAGCTTGAGATCAACAGTAAGCCCACCAGCATCATCTGAAGTCATTTACAATCAGCATGCCTCCGACTTGAAACTTTTAATTAGGTTGCATAGTTGCTCTCCCTCAGCTCCCTCCGTGCAGGGACCTTCTCTAAATGTAAAGCCACAGAAAGCTTCATTCATTAAATGAAGTATAATGAAGTGCATGTTAATTTCATGTCATGTCTTTTCATTGATCAGCGTCTCATCAACCTTCCATCCACGTTTGCATGACAATAATCATCAGTTATGATAAACAGGTTGTTGTGTAAGAGGAACATCTGAACTCAAGTCTGTTGGTTGTTCTGCTCATGGACTTCAGACACATCAATATGCAAATTGTGAGATTGCAAAAGCTAACCTGAAGCCAAGGCACAAATCCAGCCAGAAATAACATTTGATACAACAAATTGGAATATTTGAGACGACTAAACTGGATCCGCCCGCACTGAGTTAATCCCTTTTTAATCAGACCTAGAAGGGAGAATTCCAGCATTGCTCTTCCTATATTCTTCATTTGTCATGTTGTTTTCAGATTTATCATGGATAACATTTTTCAAATAAATGTACATTTGTTAAAATGTAATTGAATTAGCTCACTTGATAGCATTAGAAGGTCAACCTGTTAATAAGTTCTCCATTTCCATTATCCAGGAGATGGGCGGCGATGGCACTGCCGCCCACTCACAGCTTCACAATAGATCTTTAGAAACCTTCGGGTGACATAACGGAGACTACGTCCATTTGTCCATGAAAACAGAGGATCAATCTTCCCTGTCTGTTTCAGTGGAGGAGTCCTGACTGAGAGGACACACTTTCATCGAGATGGCAGCTTGTTGTTTTCGTTCTATGCTGGAGAACTCACACCAGCAGATAGCGTGCATACACACATTTAGGTTGTTACCACAGCAACCAATGCAGAAGGTTATAAGATGCTCGAAAAGCCTTATCTGACATGATCACGTACAGCAAGCTGGAATAACAGTCCTATACATCGGAGTCATAAAACAAGATGTGTCTACAGCCTGAACAGTCCGATGCCGATAATAGCCTGAAACTGTGAGGCAGCACACTCACTGGAGAACACTCACTGGAGAACACTCACTGGAGAACACTCACTGGAGAACACTCAGTGCACGTAGGTGTGATCAACTCATTTCTGCAATACAAAAAACTGTCGATGTTGGCATGGGCCTGGAGAGATTACTATTGAGTTGCATTGTGGGAAATAAAGGATCCCGCATTTCGGACTCTAAAAGTCAGGATACCTTTTCCCCTGCTGATTCAATATTGGCCTTTCTTTTTCTTATCTGTCCCTTGTGGGTCCCCAAACTTTATGAAAGTGAAAGACGTAAACGCTGGAGTACCCCTTAAAATGTGGACAACTTAAATACTAAATATTTGTCTGCGAGAAAAAACTAAATTTACAGCACAAAAAAAGGCTTTTGGGGATTTTGGAAAGGTTTGTGACGGGACTACGACCAACAAGATATACAAAAACTGATATTTCCACTTTTGTTTGCAATAATAGGTGGTCTGAGTATCTGAAAGCAAAACAAGTGGCAACATTGCATTGGTCCTGTGCCTGAACTGCATTACCATGTTTGTTTCAGCTTGTTTTTACAGTGTTATCTGCAAGTGAAACATGCTGCTAATGGGCAACACACTGTGTTCATGGTTTCAATTAAGGTTTGAAATCATGAAGAGGAACATAATCCTGGCTACGGCATTGATCGCCCGCATAATATCTTTAAATATAGCAGCAATCTTTAATCTGCTGTGTGGTTTGAATTTTTCAAAGAAAAACTCTTTCCCACAGTCTCCTTTAATCCTCCTTTCAAGTCTGTCTTACAGGTTGGGCTGTGATTTGGGAAAAGGCTTCAGGAGCCCACACCAGTTATTTTTAGTGCAGTGACCTATTTTCATTATTTAGAGGTCAGATAAAACGCCTGGTGTGCTTTATTCTGGTAACAACTGACCCTGTCTGTACTCCCCCCCTCCCTCTGTAGGTGCAGGCACTTCACCAGGGGATCATTTATTGACTTGTATTTAATTAGTCTGAGTATTCAAATAGCACATCTGTGCTGCAGTCTGTAGCTGACCTCAGTACACCCAAAATGTGTTAGTGCGTGCGTGGGTGTGTGTGCACCTATCTGTGTGTGTGGAAGTGTACCTGAGCCTGAGCTTAAATCAGACAAATACGTTTTTCATATGGCCTGGTTTTAACAATGCAGAATTCATCCCCCAGAGCTCCAACAGCAGCACTGATACGATCAGTACTGTTCTGGCTCATGCACGCCTTATCTGGTCTGAATTTCAGCACAGGCCAGCAACTTCATGGTATCAACCTGCTATTGATAAAGATCCATTTAACTTGAGGAGGGAGAAAAAGTCAGGAAAGTGATGACACAGCAGTTCCTGTTTATCCTGAGTAAATTATCTCGGACATTTTCATATGAATAAATAACTTTTCTTAGTTTCCTCCGTTCACTGACGCAACTAAGCTTCAGCCCGTTGAAGTCCTGCAGCGAGCTCAGCTTAGCTCTAAAGAGCTAGAAATATACACTCTCAGTAGAGTGCAGATCTCCTCCAGGTGTGTCTCCCTCTGCCCTCCCAAACACTATTATTTATATATACATATATAAATGTACGACTCAAAAACTGACATCCATAGAAAAGTGTGGTCTCATTTTAAGACCAGATATGTTATGATCCACTTAAGTTAGGCACGAAAAAACATGTATATAAAATAGTATTCAAATAATAAAATGATATACAATTATATATATATATACAGTATATCATTTTGTAATTTTTATATTATTATATATTTGTCTGGTATCGTGCCTAACTTTAGTGGATCATAACATATCTGGTCTTAAAATGAGACCACACTTTTCTATGGATGTCAGTTTGTGAGCCATGACAAAGTGTTGCCTGCAACAGACGAGGTCAGGCTTGTTTTGAGGCTGATGGGTTCAGTATTATGCTAGATTACCGAACACATGATCCCCTGCTGACGTATGCCTGGTGGAGATAATAAGGGAGATACATGTCAGTTGGTAACATCCATAAATATAGTATCAAGTATCCACACGTCTCAGCTCAACTTTGGTGCCGTCTGGATCTAGTGACCAAGTGAACGATCCCCATCCCCCAAACCGTGTTGAGACACATACGTCTTAACGTAAATGTAAATGGTCGGTCTCATGCCTAATACGTGTCCATGTTACTTTTACGTAAAAGTCTGTAATAAATACCATCAGCAGCAGAGTTCTTTACCTACTAAGTGATAAAACTGAAAAGAAAATGTATTTTTATAAATAGGAAAGGAGAAAAGGATGGTGACAAATGGTCAAAAAGTAAATGTTTCACATTGATCACTGATGCATCCTGTGAAAGAACAGAAAACACTAGCTTCTTTCATATAATTACTGTTTCCACAACACGGTTCTCTCTTTCTGCTCCTTCCCACGCACACAAGATCAGAACATCGTGAAAGCATTGTCGAGGATATTTATCGCTCACAACACTGTGGTATGAAACAGAGAGGAATCAATAAAGCACAGACACAGATATAATTGATTAATTATTATTTTGTTGCACAACAATAACAATAATGAGAACACTACCTGCTTCCAAGCACAATCGCGTCGGAGAGCTGAACCAACGCTGACACCTTGTAACGCATGAACCACTCAACATATATTGAATCACATTCCATTACCTCAGACTTCATGGCACCAAGGTAATCCATGCAGATGCAAAGGTGACCTTCTTATGACCTTTGAGATCATGTTGTCAAAACATATATTTGTCATTTACATATGGTAGGGACTTTTATATAGGGCTCCTTATGTAAACTTAATGAATAAGACATTGTTCATTTCGCTTATCTCAACAGCATCATCTCTTTCTGTAAATGTTGTGTCATGTCTGAATAAAGGAGTGTTTGAGTTACAAACATCCATCACTTTGACAGCTTGATGAAGCCAGACATGCCACGTATCCCATATCATTGAAGTGCAACACCTCAACACACAGTACCTAGAAGCTTCTAAGGTTTAGCTTCTATAAAGTACAGAACCAGATGCGTTTTAAGTTTCTCGAGATTTAGGGCAATGTATCGTTATAGTTTGATGTTGCACTACGTCAGGGGCAGCCAACGCGGTGCCCGCGGCGACACTTTGTCGCCCGCAGAGACTAAGTAAGTCGCCCGCAGGGAATGTTCTAAAAATAGCACTAGTCACCACAGAGATCTGTCTAAAATTTGTATTTCATTGTTTTGCTGTTTTTTTTATATCAATAACACTTGAAATATTCTTTATTTTAAAATAACAATATTGAATATAGAATTTAAAAAACAAAAATGTTTTCTGTATATGAACTCTGACCCTGCGTAAGCTAAATCTCCATTTCCCTTTTCGCTGAGACCAGCTAGCGGGAGCAGCTACGGTGGGGCGCTAGGTGCGTTTTGTTACGCTAAACACGACAGAGAAGCAAAAGAAAACTACTATTTTCAAATGTTGAAATAGATTGAGAACATAAATAAATAATGTTGCATGTTTAAATATATCTCTTTCTTACCATGGTAAATTATTGTTAATAATCATTGTGAGGAATAATTAACATGTGATCAGACAGTCTCTTCACATATATGAATATTTATTATGATTATTATTATTAATGATAATATTATCATTAAAGGTAAACCGTGCAACTATCTTATCCAGGAAGTTTGTATCAAACAAGTAGCCCTTCATAATATTCAGTACCCTTGAAATAGCTCTCAGTATCAAACAGGTTGGTGAGCCCTGCACTACGTAAACCGTTTCTTACCTAAAGCCGCGCCAGTGTTTACTTCTCTCCTCTCACAGTATCCGCACAAGAAAAGTCTGTCACTGAGTCACTAAGTGACAGACTCTATAAGTGATACATTTACAAATTACACTATTGGTTAAAGTGAGTAATAGCGCTGCATCATCGACCATTGATTCCAAATGAATCGGCGCAACAGGTTTTTAGTTTGTATATGAATAAACACTGCAGCTCCTTTTTCTTTGGTCCATATCTCCCTATTTCTGGCTTCTTTGGAATTAATAGAAGAAAGATTGGCACTGAGACCTACCATGGAGGAAAAGACAGACTAAAGAAACCTGGAAGATGAGCAGAAACACGTCAGCAAAGGGAATTGAGCAGTAAAGTGGAGCCAAAGTAAAGGAGAGCTCATGGATTACTTTAAAACGGGATTTACAGGAGAGGAGGCCTCATTTTCTCTGTTTTACTTCAGACCAACACACAATACTGTCCATGACAATAAAGCTGCCTTTACATGATAGGAAATGTTCTCTGCGCTAAGCGCGAGGTTGGGCACATATCGCATATAGCAGATATCGAGGTCAAAGTTGAAATGATTTGAATTTTGAGCGCAGCGCTCGGTGGCAATTTCGTGCGGGCCGCGACTCTCGATACATAAAACAACGGCACAGCCAGCGCAAAGCTGTTTTAACGCTGATCATGTGAAAGCAGCTCAATACTGCGTTTAGCTGTAAAACCTCAAGGCACAAGAGCTTCTTCTTCACCGGGTGAACATACAGCACAATCCAGCGTGAACATATTCAGCCTCTCTGGCTGACAGATCCGCAGCTCAGCTCTTCTCAGCCAACTGAATCACCACCTTGTTCCCAGCAGCAGCTGCAGAAATCCTGCCGCCGGGCAGCTCCAAGATTAGATGAAGCTCTGGGTTACCTGGCTGCCCAGCTCCAACCGATCTAATAGCCCAGACAGGATTAGGAGAATGTGCTGCCTTAACAGAGCGGGGCAGAAAGCTAAAGTCTGAAGGTTCGCGGGCTGCAAAGAGTCGCTCAACCAAGAAGAGTCTCGTCTGAGTCTAAGCTGACCTCTGGATCAATAAGCCAGAGGGAGAGACGGCATCCCTCTGCTTCCAGAGCCAATGGCTGTTCTCTCTGCTAATCTTATCTCTACTGTGCACACATGAACACACCGTGTGCTATCTGTAATAAGTCACCATCAGCAGAAAGAGACTCTATGGTAAGGAAGAACAATGCAGAATAATAATGTTGCCACTACCCGGAGCAGGAAAATGACCTGCTGCTGTCATTAGAGCTTCCTTTAGCTCTGCTGCTGCTGGTCACCTCACTGCGAGTGCTGTCATTTACATATTTTACATAAGATTGAAATGGCAAAATGCTCCAGCCCAGCTGTTCCTGTGTCTGTATTGGTACTGATGAAGTGAATTAGCAGGCTAAATCTGGCAGCACAGGGTCCAGGTCCCATAAAGAGAGAGCCGAGATTAAATAAGTTGTGGCTGATTGTTGGCTCAGGCTGTTGTGGAGCAGTTGGCGTTTCTCTTATCTGCCTTTAAAAGGCAAACTGGTTCTGTTTCTCCCCCCTGGCTTGGTGTGGCTGTCCTATGCTTTTTTGTGTCTTTTATTTGTGTGTGTAGGCGCATGTGTCTGTGTTTAGCTGACAGATGCTGTAAAAGTGAGCACACTCTGTCACCGTAGCAACTCAAGTGTGCCGTTATGTAAATGGGGAGAGAACTGAGCAGAGCGCCAGTTTCTTTCTCCTGCTCTGGTTTTCATGACACTATCAGTCCAGTACATAACGCACTGAGCATCTATCAGCCTGAGCAGTTGCATTGGGAAGGACAAATATAAGGAAGGAGGGAAAAATACACCTAATCTAAAAAGTCATGCCGATTGTATGTAAAAGTGTATTGAATGTGTATTAATGGTCAACAGCTTGGTAAGCTACGGTATGTAAGGATAGACCTTTAAAAGCTGCATTTATAGAAGTGTCAGATTCTACTCAAACCTTTGAATCTGCTTTTGCTCAATGTTCTCTCCTTTTATTTACTGGCTTACGGAATAGTCACATGTTTCTAGCTAGGCATAACATATATTTCTTTCAAATTGATATATTTTGGGTTTTGCCGTCAACTTTTCAGCACAGAGCAAATATCTTATATGTTTGAGGAATGTCTATAGAACTATGTCGATAGGACATTTCTATGCCTCAGCTATTCCAAAGAATATATTGTGCTGTTTATTCTACTGATTTTCCATTTAGGATCATATTTTAGCACTACAATGCCCATCATGCAACAGGAAGTGTAATGTTGCAGCCAGTTGGAATGTCATCAGCTGATTGAATGGTGTTATCAGTGGCTATCAGCTCCTTCTTCTCTGTCAAAAGGGGCCTGCTGCAGCAACTAGTAGCTTTTATCATTTATTCATATCGCCGACAGAAGGAATAGAAGGAGACGACTCTGACTTCTTCATGTTCATTATGACATTATGCCTCCCTGTCAATGTGTTGTTGTCTTTGACTTAACAATGCAGTGATGCTGATGCTGCTCATTTGAGTCCCATGGAACCTTTTTTGAAAATATGAACATCAAATGCAATTAAAATACATTTTTACTTCAAAGCTTTTTTTTACAAAATTCTGTAAATTTTAACAGACAGCTAGACATATGTGCTGTTATCAGCTGGGAGAGGGTCAGAGGTCACTGATCAGTCACCAGAGACAGGGGTTACCATCTCCCCCTAACATACGCTACAACCACCTGTTCACATGACTAAAGCCCGACACTCAGGTCACATGATAACAACTGAGAAAACTCCATCCACATCCACAGCTCCAACAAATATTCTCTTACTAGCTTTTGCTAGAAAGCTTTTGCTCACATTGTTTGCACCATTTTCCTTTTTGTCGCATGGTTTCATGATTTCAACATCACAGACACAGGAGAAACATGTATCTCGTGTTGTGCTGCTTCCAGCATGTGTGCTAAGTGTTTGGAGGAAATACATTCATGAATAGAACTGCCATTGCAACACATTATTGGGTGAGGGCCCTGTGATGATCACAGACTTCAAAGTTTAACCACCTTACAGTAGAGTGTATACAGCACATGCACTCTTGCTCTTTGATGCACAGATGCACACACATCTTAATGAGTTTAAATCGGAGAGTCTGGAAGCAGCTGAGAAGCTAATCAGAAGACGTTGCTGCATTTTGCATGTTGCTAGGCCAGGAGCCATGGAGACAAGACGGAAATAGATACAGGCGCTTAGGAAAAAGCAAAACATTAGCAGAGCTGAGAAAACAAAGCTTGATGTTTGCATGGACATGACGTGCCTTCATCAAAGAACATGCTTGGTTACATAAGGACAATGTATATTGAGGTTCCACTGTACTGTGCTGTGTCCTAAAGCACGGCCCCCTCCCTGGCTCAAACACTCGTATATTCAGGGCATAGTGGTTCTGCTCCCTTTCACTGACTGCTGTGTAGGAGTCAAATTAAGAGTGAGCTGATCCAGTGTGGCAGTGCTGTGAAGGCTTGAGTGGAGAAAAGAGCAAAGGAGGAAGAAGCGCAAGGAAGTGGAAGAGAAGAGGAGAGGCAGAGAGAGGAAGGAGTGGAACGCCGAGGAATGGGAGAAGTGGGCTAAGTTAATGGATGGTGAATATTACATGGACGAGATAATGAGAGGGAGGGGCAGCTTAATGAGGGGGGAGATAGAGGCTGGGTAGCAAAGCTAACGGGTTATATGGAGCACAGGCTCTATTACAGCGGGGAGTTAGGGACATCATAATCCCTGTGGCCTTATAAGTAATTACTATGTGATAGAGAAAGAGAACGGTAAGACCTATCTACTGTCAGCAGAATTGGAATGAACTCCCCAACAGTTCTTTCACTGCACCTCGCTTTTATGTGTGTGAGTGTGTGTCTGCTGCACTTTACCCTTTTAACATTTGAATAGTTGACTTTCAGAGTGGGAGAAATTGTGCATAGTGAGGGCATTTCTTCTTTGTATACTTAACCTCCCTATAGGAGGGTTAGTTCAGGGGTAGGAGGTGGGTTTTAGGGTATCTTTGGAAAACATAAAGAGTGTGTTTACCTGCTCTCTGTGTGTGGATCAAAAGACAGCAGAAGTTCTCTTTTATCTACCTATTCTAAGCATACACAGTACTTTATTCTGCTCCAGTATAAACACATTCACATTGTTCAGTTGAGCAACAAGAAGCATTATGTGTCCCTTTAGATCACTAGCTCCAATAGTGGATGTGATGTATTGAGTAAAAGCAGGCCACAAGGACTATCCAGACTAATTTGACGTATCTGAGGAAATGTTGTTATTTTTGTTAATAGCTGTAGCTGATCCAGCCAGGCCTATTTTTGGACCTGCTGAGCAACCAGGAATACATAAACCATGCAGAGGTTCTTAGCTGCACAGTCTCCAACCATCCACTTTAACTCTCTGTACAAACAAGGAGAGTAGTCATCTTACACACATTATAAAGAGTATCTTATCATGTACTAATCTACCTCACTTGACGTTCAAGTTCAGGTTCACGTTAATTGTCATCTGCATAGCAACAAGCAAGAATTCATAGGCTGAAATTAATTGACTTAATATCACCACATACCATTTAAGAGTATGTAGCTGCTATAAGTAGGGTTGTCCAGATCTTGGTTTTTTGCCGCCAATCTGACTTATTCAATAATGAGTATCTGATATGATGTATTTTCCTAAATAGAGCTGCAGAGTGCACACTTAAAGTGCATTAAAGTTAATAAAATAAATCCAATGCTTGATCATTCATTTGCTTTGCATTGCATACAAGAAAGAAATGCCTGCATCCTAACTGTTCCTTAATGTGTTTTATTTTCATTTTCTAGAAAAAACCAACACAAATGAAGTGTATTCCATTAAGTGTTTATTCTCGTCGTTTGTACTTTGCGTGGATTAAATTAACAAATTACTCTTATTGTTTTTTTGCTCGCAGGCTTTTGTTGCACTTGCAGTGGCGTGGGGAGTGTGGTTGTCTTCAGCTCTCCACCGTTTTCTCTCTCTCCTCCAAAACACCACACCATATATGACAGCAAAACACAAGAGACTCTCACACTGAGCTGAAATGAAACAAGTGCACATAAATAATGTAAAAACAAAAGCAAAATAAACAATCACATACTGCCTTTTGCTGTCATTAATGGTGTGTGGTGTTTCGATGCAGACGGGGCTCAGCCTCTGCTCTTACACACACGGCAGAGCTCAGCGGAACAGAGGAGAGACGGACTGCGAAGATGTGGAGGCGGCTGCACTCGTTGTGTTGCTGACATCCATAGCTATACGTTTTCATGTCTTTAATAATGCTAGTGATTAATTTACCACTGAGCACATAGGATGGTGTTGTTTCCTAATTCCACGCTTTGCTGTACACCAAAATAAAGTGTACACTTTCTACTAATGTTAGCAGCACTATGCTAAGTAAGTAAGCAATACATTAATGCAACTTACTGTTTTGTACTGAAAAGAAATTACATAAAGTATGTGCCACCAGTCGTCACTCAAACTGTGACTTTGGAACACTGCTGCCAATTCAAAATTTGAAAATGTCACTCACCTTGTCAGAATGAGATGGCATGTCATCCCAACAGCTCTGAGTGACAGACATATGTTATATCACTTTTTAACTTCCTCCTAACTTTGACATAGAGGAGCTCCATCCTGTTTGAGTTATGAGAAAATGAGCCGGCTAATGTCACACTGAGGCCGGCATCGAACTGTATCGATTGAACATAACGCCGCACACTATGCATAGCAATTGACTGAAATGTTATTTATGAGTGTGTGTGTAAGGAAGTAATCAATGCTTGTTAAATCATGGAAAGGAAAGCGTGCATGGAGGAGAGGAGGTAATACATTGAAGGTTATAAATCAATGACGCTGCTGTACCTTCAGGTTGGAATCCCAGGCAGGAAACCCTTGATGATGTCTCAGCACTGCAGTTCAGTTACCTGTGAAGTCAAGAAGATGACACTATAAACTCTACGCCACAGAGCATTTCCACACACTAACACTGCAGCTCTACACAATTGCAAATTGACTGTGTGCTTATCTCATCACCCTCAGCTAAGGCTCGGTAAAGAACCTCAAACCTTTTTTGAACACTGCTATCGAATGTTTACTCAGATTTTTGTATTATTTACTTCTTCTGTGATCTGACAGTTTAATTGTGGCAAAGCTATTGTACAGCTGCTGGTGTTTAGAAGTCAAGAAAAGGGATTTGTAGAAAAGGAAGTCAAATATCAAAAGTATTGTTTTGGTATGGTGCCAAAACTCAGGTACCTAATAATACGACAGTGTGCTACCTGCTAGGGGGGAATGGGAATAGTCAATTATTTGAGGATTCGATCTAAGGAGCCTGATTCAACTGCCAATCTTCGCAGTGGTGGGAACATGTGGTTACGAAGCAAAGGATCATTCCATTCGGGCTATGTGTGGTGCTGAGTGTCTGTTTCTACATACAGTATAATTGCTTGGTTTCTCCCAATGAATCGTGATATACAGTATAACCCTATTGTGGTATATATATCACCTTATTCAGGGTTCAAAGTTAAACATTTATTTTATGCACAAAGTTAATTTTGACTTTCACCTATACAAAATGTTTTATTTATTAGCAGCCATCAGTGCCCGATCGGTACTGCGCACTGCAACTCTCAACATCTTAGCTACTACCTCTCTCTCTCTCTCTCTCTATCGTCGAGAAGAGAAACACAAACACTCTCTCTTCTATTGATCTACCTACTCTGTCTCTCCCCCCTCTCTCTTCCTCTCCTCGTCTCTCTCTCACACACTCGTCTCTTCTTCTTCTCTCTGTCTCTCTCTCTATCTCTGTCTCTCTTGTCTCTCTTCCCCATCTCTCTGTCTCTCTTCCACCTGTCCTTCTCACTCTCTCTCTGTCTCTCTCTCTCCCCCTCTCTCTCTGTCTCTCTCTCTCCCCCTCTCTCTGTCTCTCTCTCACACACTCTGTCTCTCTCTCTCTCTCTCTCTGTCTCTCTCTCTCCCCCTCTCTCTCTGTCTCTCTGTCTCTCTCTCTCCCCCTCTCTCTCTGTCTCTCTCTCACACACTCTGTCTCTCTCTCTCTCTCTCTCTGTCTCTCTGTCTGTCTCTCTGTCTCTCTCTCTCCCCCTCTCTCTCTGTTTCTCTCTCACACACTCTCTGTCTCTCTCTCTCCAACACTCTCTCACTCTCTCTCGGTCTCTCTCTCTCTCTCGTTTTCCTTCTATCTCTGGATTTCTAAAATGGGGCGAATGAAATTAAGGCCAAAGTTCTATTAACAACCACAAAAAGAAAGCAGGCAGACTTGACCAATCAAATTTGACTTAGTCGTGGACCCCACTACTACCTGCCCAACCCAAACATCAGACCGACAGAGTTAGCGAAAAGCAAAATAAAGAACAACCATCCAGCAGCTACAGAGCCAAACATTTTTCTCAGGAGTCGGTGGAGACCTAAGGAGAGTATATACTTATTACTTACTTACTAATTCCCCCGGTGTCCCGAACTAATGTTACTGTTTGTGGGGTGCGTGTGTAAGTATGTGCTAAGATGTTAACTATAATAATGGCCTGTATGTCCGTCACATTGTTTTGATTCATTCTAAAATATAAAACTGCACTTAGTTGCTCAGATTCTGTATTAAATACCAAATATCATTGACATAGTTGTAGAGTTGAAACAGTAGTTTAAATTAAGCAACCTTGGGGTCCATATTTCTCGCATGGAGTTCCTGATGGGGACCATTGGAGTAGAAAGGTCTAAATTAGATTGTTTTGCAACTGTAGCCTAAGTTAAGTTGAGTTTCCAACTTTGGAGCAAAGTACGACAGTAGAGGACAGCGACAATGTCCCTCGGGGAGAAAGGAAGTCAAAGAAATGTCATTCTTCTTCCCGTATATCTGTGCTCAGCCTGAACCTAGACAGACTGAAGCTGACAAGTGTGGTGAATATTGAGTAAGTGACCTTTCAGATAAGGCCTGGATGGTCTTTATATTCACTGTCATCATTGTCATGAGGGCTGTAACAATAGATCCATCATCATCAATCATCATTTCATGGGCTGCGGAAGGAGCTGAAAAACCTTTTGCACTATGACAAATGATGTAAACAATCCAATATACAGGGACTTCAACTCAGTTGCCAGTTTATTAGGTAGCCATAACAAAAACTGAGAGGTGTTTGTATATGTTCCTTTTATAAAAATGAGAATAGACCTTCATGAAGGCAGGATTTTTGCAGGACTGTTGTATTAGCTATATTAGTTTTAGGTAGTTGTTGTGAAGGAAACTTTTAATGAGCAGAGTACTGGAAACCAAAGAAGCTGATGGAGACCGAAGTGATGTCTTACTTTGAAGGTTTATTAGAATCTTGATCAAGGAGAACAGAAAATAAAAAAATACAAGTGAATACAGAGATGCAGTCTCTCTCTCTCTCTCTCTCGCTCTCTCTCGCTCTCTCTCGCTCTCTCTCTCTCTCGCTCTCTCTCTCTCTCTATATTTATCCAAAAACAAGGCACTCCATAAATTGTTTACCTAAAGATGGATCCCCTTGATGGCTCCGAATCCTAGTCAACACATTCCAAGTAAGACATAGCATCGACTGTCTGATTTAGCACAAGGGCTCATAGTTATATTACCTCACCTCCCCTGCACACTTGGCCATCCTCTTTCCTTTTCTTGCAGCTGTGCTTTGTCAGATCCGGGAGTCAACTAGGGTGAGTTATAGATCTGACCTGAGGGGCATTCTGCAGGTTGGCATTTGACCTAAAGACTATTTGTATGTACGCTGCCATAAGAAGGACAGTCAACTCTCCAAAGATGTACATAGACTGAGGTTTGACCATATTAATATAAGTGTACCCAAAATATATACAGGCCTTAGTCCTAGAATGACTTAACAGTTGTACCTAATACACTTAGAACTGAGTGTAGCCTATATTGTATGATCTGCAGTGGCCTTATGGCATTTTTTAATTATTAATATTGCCACCTGTGTTATCACCACAATATTGCATTGTCTATGTCTTCCTGGTCTTATGTGGTAGTATGTATATCTAAAATTTATTTTTTAATTACCACAGGTCAGGTCCCTGCTCTTCACAACAAGAGGGACCATTCAGAAACTGCATGTTGTTGTTTGTAATGGAGGCTTTTAGGCGGTTAATTATCATCACAGTGTTACACACAAAGCCAATTACAGGAGCAACATTTACGTTGTATTGTATCCCTACTGAGGTGGCTGGCCTCATAGAAGCTTAGCTAGTGCAGCTAATGTACCTTAGCCGAATTTAAGTCAAACCACAGCTAGCAATAAGGCAAATACAAAGTGTCACCTTCTTGTAGAATAGTTTTAATATTAGCCTGCAATAACCTTTTCGCGCCACCAGCTAAAATTGTACGTTTGTCTCGGCACTAGCCGAAGTTGACACTAGAAAAGGGTAACTTTCTCGGGATTTCCTGAGCAGCGTGTAGCCAAATGTAACGAGTAACGAAATACTGCTAGCTAAAGTACTAGCATTACTTTTCAACTGAGCCAGGAGTCCTGTCAAACCGCTCGCCTCTCGGGAAGACCGCTTACATTACCATTAATGCATTTCCCCTCTCGAGCTACTTACTTTTCCCGTTTCCGTCGCCCCTCTCTCGGTGTGTACCGCTTCTCCTTTCCCCTCCACTCCTCTCTCTGGAAGCGAGATGGAGAGAGGAGTCGGATCCAGGCGGAGAAAGATGGGAGGCGAAGCGCGCCGCAGATAGCTCCCGCTGCACCTCGAGCGCACAGCGGAGGAGCGGGCTGTGAAACACGACAGAGCTCCGTTTACCGAGCCAGATATATCGCCATTATGTGGGTCAGTGATGAAGTATTCATTTCCAGCTTTCATCACACAAGTTAAAACTCATTCCTGCGATGGAACAATCCAGAGAGAGATGGAGAGCCTGTGTGTTGTGATAACCTATATTTGGTAAAGAGGAGCCCACTGACACTTTTTCATGTAGTTGAAATGAAAAAGACAGTGGGCGTTTACTGGTCTTTCAGTTGATTTGAGGTAACAGTATAAATATTGTGTAGATGAAAAATACAAAGGGATAGGGTTATAAAGAGTTCAGAATGGCATAGTTATTTTAATAACCTTTATCCTGGTGACAAAGCAGCAAGATCTCTATTTTCAGATCATCTTTTTATATTAACTGTAGGTCAATACGCTGCTACCTGAGGTCTGCACATTACTTTGCTGCCCGAGGCCAGACATATGTCCACACTGATACAGAGACAGGTTTGATATTTTATTTTAACACTTTATAACTATAATAAATATTGAATTATTTTTAGTTGAAATTGTATTTAACTTCACCGACACATGTTAGGTGTTGAGTCAGGGTTTGGTGTTGTACATGCTAAAACACTGGAAAATATTGAGGAAATGATGTGTAATATAAAAAGGTGTCATATCTCTGTATGATTCGCACACAGTTGTGTAAGCATGGCAATGAGCATCAGCCTTCAGAAGTCACCTTTAAGAGTCAGCCTGCAGACTCCTCTCAGCATCAGGTGTATTTAGAACAGCGTTGATGAGTAAAAACACTCATTGGACATTAGAGTGAAAGATTGAAATCGATTACAAAATTCGATAATTCTTCCTCTTTGGTGCCCCTTCCACTGGTGGCGCGTCTATCCCAACAGTACCCAATCCACAGTGTTACTGTTTGAGCGGATGGGGCTTATTGACCTCCTGCAGCCCTCCCATTATTTTAATTGTTCAATTTCTGCTCATAGCTTCCTGTCACTATTGCTGGCTATAGTAAATACAAGTCAAAAGTCTTGGTCCTGATTGATTCAATCAGCCTACTTTATTATTTCTCAAGTTGGGAACACATCATTGTATTGTTGCAGTAGCTGTTTCTATGGTGAAAATGAATAGCTCTGGTGCTAACTCATCAGTACAATGATGCAGGCTAATAAATTATTTAGATTTTTTTACATTCTACCCAAACAATCATTATCAATCTGTGTTTATTTCAGAATGTATTTCATTATTTTTTTATTTACTGACAACCTACAGCTGAACCTGAGTTGAGGCTGCACTTGTGAACAGAGCAGGGAATGATCACAAACTTGGATAAGGTGCTTACATGCCATAGGAGCCTGGTTTGTATCAGTACTCCAGCTCATGTATTCAGGTGTCAAATCAAGTATAAAGGTTTATCCAGGTTTCTGAAACCAGGATGTGATATTGACATACACAAAACATGTTTTAGCTGTCGATCCTTTTATTCATTCAGAGTATAGATAAAAGTTCAGTGATATCAGTACATTTCTATCAGGTTGAAAATAGTGAAGTTCAGTCACTCCGCCTCTAAACTCAACATCTCAAAACTCACCCCCATCTCTGACATCTACGACACACGCATACAGCACAAAGGTCTAAAAATACTACAGGACTCCATGCATCACGTCAACCCCCTCTTGATAACTTTCTCCTTAGGAAAAAAACGCAGGGCCATCAAAACCAAGACATCCCGTTTCCTCATCAGCACTTACTGCAGAGACATGCAGATATTAAATGGTCCTCATTCTGCAAAAGCTTTACTTTACAAAAGCACAAACTGCATTTTAAAGCACCTGGCACTTTACTTTGTAAAAAAGGATGTATGTAATGTTTTATGGTGAGGAGATTATGCATTATGTATTTTTATGTTTAAATCTTATTATGTGTCCTGACTGTCCTGCTGTGATTGCTCTTCTGTCATTGTCACGGTTTGGTGAAGGTGAGGACCCAAATGCAGTTCACTGGACGACGATTTTAACAAAAAACGAGCTTTATTGAAAACAAAGCTGAAGCTGACAAAGTACAAAAATATAAAGTAACAAACAAACCGAGCAGGACACGAGCAGGACACGAGCAGGACACGAGCAGGACACGAGCAGGACACGAGCAGGACACGAGCAGGACACGAGCAGGACACGAGCAGGACACGAGCAGGACACGAGCAGGACACAACGTAACATGAATGACAATCTCACAAAACATACTGGGGCAGACAGGGCTAAATAAACAGACACCAAACAAGGGAACAAGACACAGCTGGGGAGAAAGACAGAAACACAAGGGCAGAGTAAATGGACACAGGAGGAACACATTAACAATCAGAAGGGGAGGGTAAAGACACAGACAGGAAGTACCACTAGACATATAACAAGGGGGAGTGAACACTTCAACATAAAACAGGACACCAAAGAACAAGCAGATTGTTACAGTCATATCACACGAAGGACAATTCCTAACTACTAAGTTGCAATGCAATAACAAAGTATTGAATCATGCTGAGTCTCAGTTTAGATTTCACTTGTTTTAATTCCCAACTTTCTATGATTTCCTGAGGGTTAGCATACACTTACAGAATATTAAAACAGTCATTATTTCTCTCTGAATGATTCTAATTATTGTGATTGTGATGATTAAATGGAAAAACATCTGAATGACTCTTTATATTTTCATGACACACTAGAATTGGTAGTTGAAACAGACTCGGGTTGATAATATAGTTCTTTAATAACAGTTCATTTATAACATGATTAGTAAATGTACAAACTTTACAAATGGCGCTGTGTTCAGTTACTCTGCCCTACAAAGACAAAATACAGCAACTACGTGTTTTGTCACAGACTTTCTTATGTCATAAAAATATTTCATTTTGAGAATCTGCAAGAACAGAGACAGAAGCCAGACTGCAGTGACAGCACTCCGGCTAGTTAAAGGTACAGTTTGTAGGATTTGACACCATCTATGGTTGTGGTTGCAGATTGCAACCAACTGAATACCCCTGAAGAGGACCAGCTCCTAGATATGAAAAGCTCATTCTGAGGTAACACAACATGAATGAATGAAAACACAATTTGAATGAATGAATTGTTTTGAATATTATATTCCATTTCTGCTAATACATCCCCCTAAATACTACAAACTGGCCCTTTAAGGCTAACTGGTCACTAGCCTATTTTAGCACAGTCTCGGCAGCCTCTATTTGAGGAGCAGTTCACTAAAGTAGATACTCATTTCCCTGCAGTAGATTGTTCAGTATTTAAATGCCTGTGTAGGTTTCCTGTTAAGTATGTGATAGTGATTAATAACCAGCCTAAAAAGCCATAAAGTTAAAGGCACAATGAGTATTATTTCAAATGTATAGACTAAAAAAAATAATATGAAAGAATTCCTCTCAATCATCACCAGTTGTGGATTTGCCTGTATCAGCAGACACTGCAGTCCTCTGCCTGGATTTACTATTTTCTTTTCATTTGCTGTGCTTGGGACGTTTCTGGGGGTCAACCTCTATAAAAACATAGCGACCAGGTGTCAGATCATAAAACACATCCAAATATAGCGAGGCAAAACTCCAAGCGGACAAAGCTTGTTCCAAAACGACAGTGAAACTGGGGTTGGCTTTCCCCCACTGGCGAGTACCCTAACCCGTTGAGTTGCGGAGGAGGGGCCAACTTTGAATGTTGTATTTACGAACTGAAACCGACAACTCCTACTCAATGTGTCTTTAAGGTTTTAAAATATATATACGCTACAGTATGTTACACAGTTTGACTAAGAGCCTTCACACTCTCTACTTCACTGTTTCTGTAATTACTGCTCTCCGCCTCTGTAAGGCAGTAATGGCTGCATACACATCTTTCCAAGTCCAGAATCCACAGTGTGTCAATTAGGCTGTATGATTTAGTCTGATAGACAGTCCAGCTTTTTTCTTACTGTCATTGCCTCTTGAAAAAACAAAGCCCCCCTTAT
The DNA here is from genome assembly GCF_900634415.1 of Cottoperca gobio. Lineage (NCBI taxonomy): Eukaryota > Metazoa > Chordata > Actinopteri > Perciformes > Bovichtidae > Cottoperca > Cottoperca gobio. The sequence goes on along the minus strand of NC_041359.1, from coordinate 3,770,335 downwards.
TTTCTCTGCCCGGTTCATTTTTCTGCCTCCCGTCTGCGCCTCCACATCCCCTGCCCCCCCCCACCCCCCCCCTGCTATTTTTTAAAAGCCAGACAGAGGGACTATGGCCCAGAAATCCTGCTCTGAAGATGAGTACCAACTCGCTGTCAGCACTGCTGTCTGCCCTCCTGGGACCTAGCCTGATTACAGCACCATCATTCTCTCTCTTTTAGTTCTGGACACACACAGAGAGAAACACACACAGACACACTTTTGTACCGCTGCTCTCGATGCACATCTGTACTTTACAGCTCATTGAATATGCCTTTTCAACTGCATTATTATTTTTCTAAGATCCTTGAATCTGTGTGGTCTCCTGCCACTGTGTTTGCAGGCTCTCTGAAGTCTCTGAGTCTGAGACAGAGATGACTGTGGAGATATTGTTGCCGATGACAGTTGGCCAGTCACATAATTGGCTTGTCGACATGTCACTCTCCATCTCTAAAGTTTCCATTGGAGCAGAACACTGGTCTTGGTGAAAGGAATCCACTGCCACATTTATAATTCAGCTGAGACTCAAACTGTCTACAGCCAGCAGTTTTTACTTGGCACAATTTACAGCTTATAGTACTTGGCATAGGTATGAGGTTTGCAAGGAACTTTGACCACGGGTTTATTTATACCAGGTTAACATGAGCTGTAATTGGGTCAAGGTGTTTTTCAGACTGTGCAAACCAATTGCTTAACCTCACTCAGAGGAAATGCGCTCTTGGACCACTTAGCTATTAAATGATGAGAACTCAAGAACAAAAATGATCCACCCGACCCTCCACTACTGTCACTTCAGCAAACACCATACTGTGACAGTAGTAGTCCAGAAGAAGTGTCTACACCAGCGTTTGAAGAGTACCTGAAGTTCCATCTTGAGGTACTCTCCGTTACAGGATCAAACCTGTTCTGACGTTACAACTGGTGTCTTTGGCTGAATGCTTCAGTGGTTGCATGCTTTTTCCTTGAAGGCCTTATTGTATTCTAATTTATAACTATCTGATTCAGTTACATTTGAAAAATGTTGCAAAAAAATCAATAAAAAATCATCAACCATTAAAGAAAAAGATGTGCAGTTTAGAGTACTAACCCAATGCTACATTCCAATGTAGGGAAGTGACTTTACTGCAGAGTATTTTTATACTGGCTCAGTTGAGACAGATCAGACAGCCAACTGCCTTGTATGAATAATACAATCAGATCAACGTGTGACCATGCAATCCATATGCTAGGTACTTCCAACAGATATTTATAGGCTTCATAGCACTTTCCCTAAAAAGATGAAGCTAGTTAACAGATAAAATCCATTATTCTTTCGACACACACACACACACACAGGGCAAAGTTGGCAGGTATAATGAAAACCTTTTGATCAGATGATCACACTGGAGTGGCAATAATGGAGGATTCTGCAAAACCCTGGATTACATTCACTGATGTTTTATCACGTCCAACTTGTATTTCAGAACTTGCTCTGTGTGTGATAGCTTCTACTCTGGTCTCCTAAAAAATTGTTTCCCATAAAACAGCATTGTCAATTATATTTTGAGGGAAATATATGTCTAGATGTCATGATCCTCACTTTTAGTTTTTCTGTTTCCTGTTTTATTTTGTAAAGAACACTCACCTTGTGTCATTTTACTTCCTGTCTTTGTGTGTTTTGCCGCCTTTTGTAATTAGTTTGCCCCGCCCTGATTTGATCCTCCTGTGTCTAATCACGTGCTGCCCTGCTGCTGTCCTCCAGCTGTGTCCTGTTCTTGTGATTAGTTGTCTGTGTATATAAACCTGTGTGTTCCATTGTTCCTTGTCGTTTCGTTGTGTGGTTGTGCCTTCTGTGTTCAGCCCTGCATTGATCCTCGTGTTCCATTGTGCCGTCTTGGTTTGTCGTGTTTTCAGTTAACTGAAAACCGGACAAACCAAGATGGCACAAGTTAGTACGAGACAGTATTACAACTACAAAATGGTTAAAAGAAAGATCATCATTACAGTTAGTAAGAAGACAAAGATTGTATGTCTGACGGGGTCAGACTCGCTGACTCGTTACTTCCAGCATTGGCACTGAACATGGCAATGGACCTAAGTGGTCCAATATGGATTTAGTTCTAGGAGAACTGGGCTGTCCTGTGTGTTCCTGCTACAGCTCTATTCTTACTCATGTGACTCAATTAATTGCTTAATGCTGATTCGCTGGGCAGAATAAGATCTCCCAGAGCAAGTCTAGCATGAGATTACGTAGCTCTTTTCGTGCATTGAGTGGTGTAGACAAACCCATGATACCTTTGTGTACACTTATCTGGACCTTTTTCATGTTTTTGGGATAGATTCCTCCCAATTGAAGGAATGACTTAACATAGAGAAATGCACTGTCAGATGAGAAGACTGATACCATCATCTTGTCTGTGCACAAAGTATGGAGCTAATGTAAGGCCATTAGCTTAGCTTAGCATATAGATAAAAATATTTATAGTTAATAACTTAAAAAAACACTGGCACCAAGAAATAGTAACTTCCCGTACAACCACAACCTTTCAGTTTTACATTTCTGTTTCTGCAGAGATTAAACAAACTAGACGGGCTTAATTCTGAGCGATGAAGATTGGTGTACGTACCTTGGAGAAAGCCAGGATAAGAATAGAAAATGGATAGAAATGAAGGATTCTTCTTCATTTGAATCCTCTTGATCGTCACACATTTACACAGCACAGCACACAGTGAAATTTAGACTCGGGGAGCAGCATAAAGGTCTTGCGCTATGCTTAAGGGTACCACGGCAGTGCCCAGGAGACAAACTGGCCCCTCTGTGGCACACTCTGTACTTTGTCCGTTCTGGGACTTAGCCTCTGCTGCTCCTGCTCTCTGTCTTTATGCTAAACTAGGCTAATCCCCTCCTGGCTCTAGCTCCATAGTTTTGGGTATAATATGTAACATTTCCACATTAAAATGTTTAATAAAAAGACTAGACCTATGTTATATAAATGTTTCTAACAATTTTCAAACCTAGAGAAATCGGTCATTTTGATCAAGGTAATGATACGTTTCATGTGATTGCCTGTAATAGTGATGCATCACATGTTTAAATGTAAACCTTTGCTATGCTGGTGTTTATTTTAAAATGAATTGTCTTATAAATAAAAATCCAAGACTGCAATGGTGGTGAAGACAATTCCCATGATGCTACTCTACTCCAAAGTCTTTTGTTGTTGTATTTGAGAGACCGACATTTGTGGGTTTAATGCACATATGTGAGATTGGTATTGATCTTCTCATTTACCTCAACATGAAAGTGAATAAGTGTGTTTTCCAAACTGTCATACTATTCCTTTAGGAGCAATCTTAGCACTAGGATTGTTCTTCCAACTTTGTGTGAACAGTTTGTGATTGGCCATTTACTGGTTCAACTTGACAATGTCCCTGTGCACAGAGCCAGCTTCATAAAGAAATGTTTTTCCCAGTTTGTTGTGGAAGAACCTGACTTTTCTGAAGTCAGCCCATCTGACACCTTTGGCATGATATTGAACACCGACTGAGATCCAAGCCTTATCACCCAACATCAGTGTTGGACCTCACAGAAGATCTTGTTGAATGGGAGAAGATCCCTGCAGCCAGGTTCAGTGCTTGAAACCACACGAGTGGAGGCTGTAATAGCAGCAGACTAATGCCATTTAAACTCTCATACAATGTAATGTTTAGGGGTCCACATACTTTTGGCCATGTAGTGTAACTTGCAGAACAGAGTGTAGCCTAGAAAAAAGACAGATCACATGAATGCAAATAATTAATAAAACAAAACATGTTTTGGTTGCAGAATACTAACATCAAGCTATGAAATGTTGAAAGACATTACAGTCATATTTCATGCCTCAGATGGGACTACTGTGAGAACCACGATGAGGCAGGAGGGGCCATCTGACTTCCACTGTCTGCATTTTAAACACTTCTAATAAAGTATTCACTTTAGACATTTATTTCAGAAGCATACACTATATAATCTGTCTGTGCGGACAACATTAAAACGTTATTAAAAGTTCAACTGTACTCAGACTAACAACCAGTAAAAGTAAAGCCGGAGAGAGCTCAGGCATGCCATGTGTGAGCTGTAGACAATACATATTCTGCAGAGCGAAGGGTACAAGACAGATGAGTATTTCCCCATGCACAGAACAGAGTGAGCCCCAGGCAGAGCTTCACTTCTGGGCCCGTCTTGCTAACCACCTGCCTTCATCCACTTTGATCACGGAGGCGAGTTGAGGAAATTCAGGAGAGCTCGACTTCAATCATCCAGCGGAGCTCCGTCTGTGAAGAGATTCAGTCTAGTGTAGCGTCATGTGCTGGGAGACTTTTGTATGGTAATTTGTTATGGAGGTAGGGGGAGAGGGAGGGTTGCTTTTCAAAGGAACTCTTTGAAGTTTGCCAGAAGTGTACATGGATGCATAGCCAGATGAGAACATACAGGAGTAATTGTTCTGTCCCAGGCAGAGATGAAACAATGAATAAATTCCTCCGTTATGACCTTCAAGTTTGAGTCAAACTTCTTTAGTATCAATCTGACATGATAAAGTAATTTGACAGTTTCCCTGTGATGACTGAGAGACACGGCGGGCTAGGATCTGATGTCTCACAGCAGCCACCTTGGTGTCTACACCACTTCCAGATATCATACGCACATATCTCAGCTGTTCTTTTAAGACTCATTGAGTTATCACATTGCAAGGTCCTGATAATTGTTATAACTATAGAATGATATAACAAACACATCATTCAAACTGTAGGTTGAGTACCTAATGACACAGTTTTACAGATAATTAGTTTCTCATGCGTGTAATGATGGAATATCTCAATGTTTTTGTGAATTATAGCGTAGGAACAGGCTATAATCTGGTTCCTTTAGACATTAATGAGACTTGTCTTCAAGAAAAACTAGAGCATTCGATGTTGTTTGAATGCCGTTAACAACCTACAGTGTATTTACATTCACAGGACTAGGTATTCTTAGTATTGCTGTTGCTGAAAAGCTGGGCACGGTCTGGAAATGCTAGGGTTGAATGTTGTTGTCACCGTGGGCAGACCCTAAAGATCTGTGAGAGCACATAAAGACCTTTTGAAGATGCAAACCGCTGCAGGATAACTGGTAAAAAATAATAACACTTGTTTTACACCCTAAGGTTTACACTTGGAAGTTTATGTGACCAAGTTATGCATGGAAAGCCAATGCTGGTGCCTCCTAAAACAAGATTAAGCTCGAAAAAAGCTGTGTCACAAGGCAAAAGAGTTTATATCTGCTCCTAACGGCAACACTCAAAGGTAGGGTGAAAAGCTTGCGATCATAGAAAGGGGCAAGACGGATAATTGTTCAAATGGTGATAAGGTGCACAATTTTAGACCGTTTTTCCTCAAAAGTGTTGATGGAATTTCATTTTATTGTACTAGGGATGTCACAAGAACCGATACGTCGGTACCAAGTCAATGCCAAAATTATGAAAACGTGATGTTACTCGTTTTTCTACAGTACTGCAGGTACTGAGACTAATGGTGCCCCATTGTTCTGGGGACAATAGAAAATGTGTTTGTAACGTTTTGTGTAGGTGACGTACAGAGAAATTCCACCCTGTTTTTTCCCTGATAATGCTACATTGTAAACAACAAATATGTAGCTGAGCTAGATAACGTTAGCTGTTAGCTGTTAGCAGCTGGTGGGCAGCACCGTCCTGCTTGAATAAATAAAGGAGCTAACAGTTAATGTTAACAGAGGTTCCTTTGAGCAACATTATGATGTGTTCAAGCTCTATTCAGTAAAATTGAGTGATGGGGAAAGGTAAATTATAACATTATCATGATGTGTTTAAAGGTAATCTTGTAAAATGTTTTTTTTTGCTGAAAAACTTGAAATAAAAGTGTGAAGGAGAGGTTTTCACAGCAATATAAAATAGATATTAGACAGGGAATTATGAAAAAAAGAGAGCTTCTGAGATATGTTGAAACCTTGCTTATTTTTGTCACCTCTGCAAACAGCTGCATGAAGTAGAGAATGAATGAATTGTCGGTTTTAGAAAGGCAGATAATGTTTTAGATGTTGTCACGTCTCCATGCTTCATGATCTCATCTGGCTCACTTTATATGTTTATAGCTAAGATACTGTAGCTTTGAGCTGTAAAAAATATTTACTTCCCAGGTTGACGTTCAATTTGTGCTTGTATTTTAAATGTGGGCTTCATGTGGGATCGAGGCCTCTAGTAAATTTGCAAAACATTATTTTCAGTATTTGTTGGTACATACAAGTTCAGTTTCCTGTGTTTGTGGGAAGAGGTTGGCACTGCTTCAGATACACTTGTTATATATTACTAATTTCCACCAACAATAACTTCTTCACAGTGCATCTATTTAGTTAGAAAGCAAGCCTCATGTCAACTATTGCCTAAATGTTGTAATACATGCAGCACTGATGTCAGTGGGTTTGTACACGAGTGTCAATCAGAAGCAACCTCGTCAAACTCACGTATGTTCACAGCATGCAGAAATAATCATGGCTACCTTGAAATGTCCAAGATGCTTCATCACCTTCATCACACATCCTAATCAACCCTGAAAAATAATGCATTTTAAACAGGTGTAAAAGTATCCCATTACTACTAAGTGAGATGCTGTAAATTCCCCTTGCTTGTCCAATTCAAATATCTGATGTTAGCTATGTTCTCTTGTCTGCCCTTCAGAGGTAAAGAACAAGGAGTAAAGCAATAATCTGGATTGAGAGCTAAAAAGACTATGTCTGCTGCTGGAGGTCCAAAGGCTGTTTCAGAGTCTTTTATGCCACACAACAAATATAATTGTATGGGTCGCACTGTATGCTTATAACTGTAGTTTGAAAGTAGGTTAATTTATGACAATTGACCGTAAATTTTACTTAATGTCGCTAAGCCTGTTAAGCTTCCCATTGTCACACAGCACATATGTTGTTTACAATGACAACTGTGGCAGATTCCCCACTCAAAATTCTTTGTCTTTTTTAAGCCTCTCATTTCTAGCAAGTCATTGTCTTTTTTTGGGCTGAAATGACAACTGTCACTAGCAAACTATATCAGATGTAGCTAATTAAGATTATATTTGCTCCAAGCTGTAAAAGATCCTTAAATACAGCTGATGGCTACATACATGATATCATGCTAGACCGAGGCTAAAGCTAACAGGTCAAAGGCAAAAAGTCAACATCTTACCACCAGTTAATGAACCATGTAGAAGACATGGAAGTAAAGAAAAAGCATTGCTCTTGTATTGCCATGTATGGTTACATCTTCCTGGTATAATGAAAATATAAGGTCAGACTTTTATTTCATTCTAACATGTTTTGCTGCTTACCTTACGTACTTAGAGAAGATAGAAAGAGGTCAGGTTATGCTCTATTGGTACCTTGAAACAGTAGCCTATATTTCATTGTTATTATTACAAGAGAAAAGACTTTTAAGACGAGGACCACCTTTTAACTAATGTAAGGAGTGGCGCTAACATTAGCCCAGTAGCACGCAGGACCGGCTACCCAGCATTATTCCACCTCTTAATACCATCATTATGACGCCATGGCTATAGAAACTATACATTTAGACAGAAACGCAGTATAACCGGGCGTTGCATCACCCTAACATAGTCAAGTACAACAGAGTTATATTAATATTTCCGAAGCATTTATAATCAATAAATCCAAATTTACAATTAAGAGTGTTAAACTACCAGCTTTAAGATCGCTAGGATACTGTCAAAACTTAAAAATAAAAGGTGCTTTTAAGGGATTAGTCTACAAAGTTTTATTAAGTCCACTAAAAGTATGTGAGCTTTAACAAGTGTGTTCACTAAACAGCACATTGTCGCACCTAAAGCAGTTTCATTTAAGAAACGTGACGATAAAGAATAAAGACACATAAACTATTCACTGAAAATTTGCATTTATTCATAAGGATATCTTTGCGACAGTGGTGAAAGTGTATTCCTAGCCTTGAATGTCCACTTTGATAAAGGTTAAACCAAAACAATTCAACAAGTCTCCTTGAGTACTGTTACTGCACAGCTGAGCCAGTGCGCCACACACATCTCTACATATCTTGCAGAAGCATCAAACATTTTATATATTTGTCAAAAAACAAAATGCTTGTTACTCACCAAAACAACTGATTATTTGAACACAAAATCCATCCTCCTTTCTTTCCTCAAGAAGACTTCAATGACTCTGTTGTACAGTTTATCTGTGCGTTTCAGTTCCACAATAAGTCCTTTTCTATAGACACGGAGGCTAATGCTGAAAGCCGAGTCTGTCCAGTAGCCTTTCTGCCATAAGTTTTAATTCGCTTTAAGGCCGAGAATGACCGCTCGGAAGAAGCAGTGGACACAGGGATAGACTCGCTAGCGTCGGAGTTGGCCGTTCTCTTCTCACGATGTCTAGCTTTTCTTGAAAAGTTTGTCTCAAAAATGGCGTTGTAATGATATCTGCGACCAAATCGATCTCTTCTCCTCCTTCAGCCATTGTAGGTTGAAAAAACAGCTTGTAGAAATCTACATAAATGAGCTCGTTCAAAGTTAGCTAGCTCTGCATAGCTCTGCCTCTCAATAGTGCGTATTCAGTCAAAAGACGTGGACGTGCTGACGTTACCGTACGTCTTCTAGCTGGCCCCAGTGTCCCCACCTCGACATCTGATTGGCTAACGCCACAGTTTTGTTTCCGTTCACTTTAAGCTACAGGCGCCCGCACTGTTGATTCTGAAGGCCTAAGGGCAGATTTCTTGGACCCTGGCAACACATGATGGCTGAAATATGATTGGATAAAAGCTCTAACATAAAGGCCAGCCCTCCAAATCTCCATCTGAGGCTGGAAGCAGCGCAACCAAGAGGAAAGCTATGAAATGAAGAGAATAGACTATGGGGAATAATTTAATACATATTTGTGAAGAAAAAAAAATCAAAATTAAATTTATATTCTGATGATGTTTAGGCCAGCAGAGAAGGCCTTGCTGGCCCTGACGGCCCGCCACTGCTAACATTGCAGTTTATGTTAGAGCACAGTTTATTTCCTTCCAGTACATGTTTTCTCTTGTGTTTTCGAATAGGCTTAACCATACGATCAACCGCCCCAAAGTCTTTCTATACTGAGTTTCAACCACAGCCCCATACACACAAATCCAAAGCTTGCTATGCCTGGCTAAGCTATAATTGGACAATTGCTGTTAGGCCCAGTTGTTCAACGGTCAATTGGTGCAAAGTGTCGGATAGCAGTGGTTTCCAAATGTACTCATAAAGCTATTGTCGTAAGTAGAGGTGCAGAGTAGTGTAATCAAACGTGACGATAAGAAAACATTACGCTGGCAGAGAGGTTTGCTTGAAAAATAAGGTGTTTTATTTTTCAGCCATCCAAAAAAACCAAAACAATAAATAACATGAATCAAAGAAACGAAATCAAAACCGTACTGGTGCTGCTCTTTCCAAACTAACAAAGAAAAAACAACCACCTTCGCTCTCATTCCAGTCACATAATCACAGAGCCCGCCTTCTCAGTTCAAACTGGCCAATCAGGTCGGAATAGAGAGTTAACAATAGCAAATATACTTTGTTTCTCTAATCTCAATTATAACAATAAGGTCTCAGTCCATTCTTCAACATGTTCACTTAAATACTGTACCTTCAAAATAACAAATTAATAATATATCATTCAGTATTTTATCTTAATTAGCTGCCAATACTTCACACATCATTTAACCAATCACCTCATAGAGCCCGCCTCCTCATACACACATAATGACTGCAGCTGAGGCTGCTTCATCTTAAAGCGCCGCAAGATTGTTTCCACAAAGGACTCAAACTCAGGTTATGGCTTTCATGACAGCTTGTCTGTTTAAAATGTGTTTGAGAAATAAACAATGGAAAAAATGTTACTTTGCCTTGGTTCATGGACATTAGAACCCTAAATGAAATAAAGAAAACTGAAAAACTGTCTGACTTTCCTAACAAAAAGGCTAAGCAAATTGTTAGTGAGGGATTCGATGCTTCATCACACATTTATTTATTACACTACTTTCTACCATTTTGTACAATTTCCACTCTGTATTGTGTCTTTTGATGTGCATAACCCTTTGTTTACATACATACCACGATCTTAAAAGTAAGAGTCTGTTTCCAGTGATATTTCCTTTTGAAAGGGCCGGTGTGTACATCAGGAACGCTCCCTTCCGCTGAACCGGTGGCTGTGGATGTTGCTGTAATCCTCACGATGCAGAGAAGAATCCATCATGGGATGTTGCACCTCCTTCTCTCATCTCCTCATTTCCTCACCTTCTTGTTCCCTCATCCCCTCGTTTCCTCTCTTTTCATCACATCTCTCCTGACCTTCCTACACGGAGTGCTTCACACATTTCCATTGGAAAGCGGCCGTGATGAGCTTCAGCTTGTTGGGGTTCAGGCTAATCACTGAAACAAGTAAACAAGTGGAAAGGTGAGGAGCACAATCAATAATGGTACTGTGGCTGATTGGTGTGGAAGGTAATGTTCGCATGCACACACAAACACACACATACACACGCTGGGTCATAGAGGTCAATCTGAACAAGGCAGTGAGGAGGTGGGATCAGTGTTAAGTGCGGGTTGCTTGACATTGACAAATGAACAGGAATTTCTCAAAGTAGGTCTGCACTCCCTCTGACCTCAATTCCTTTGTCAGCACACACACACACCCACACACACACACACATACACACACACACACACACACACACACACACACACACACACACACAAACACAAATCTGAATGCGTATACACATTGACACGAGCATGTTTGTTACTGTTGCTTTTTTCCACACGCTCACACATAAAGACGACAGCATATTCACAGTATTCAAACACACACACACACACACACACACACACACACACACACACACACACACACACACACACACACACACACACACACACACACACACACACAGTTATTAGCAGTTTCTCTCCATTAGGGAGTACGGCTGCTGTTGTCAGGCATCTTGGCTGCTTTACTTGATCAGTTAATGGCACTTATTTTCCAGAAAGAGCCTCCACCTGGCTTCCATGCCACTCCATCAGCCTCTGATTAAAAGCTGAGTGTTAAAACCAGCTCTCTAGTGATCTGAGACACTCCTGTGTGTAAAGTAGGGCCACGGATTGGGATGGAAGGAAGATTTTGAATATTTTAAGAAAGCATCTGCTGATTATGACTGAACAGCTCCCAACAAAGAGAAGATTGGCATTGGCTTGTTTGGAAGCATTATAAAGAAGTTCAAGTAAATGCTGTGACTTGACAAGAAAGAGAGACAACTTCCACCTTTCTAAACAACTCTACGACTGCGTACGTGATGGACAACGTTGCATCTTGTGCATCTAACCTGTAGAAGAGGCTGCGACCATTTTTTTCAAGGTCACCTCTCAACAATTCAGAGCATCCTCATTACTTCAGTTGGCCCTCTGTCGTTCCCATAGCAACCCCGCTGAGCTGATAGACGAGAGGCGCGGGAGTAGGCTTCCCACATAGTTGGAAAAACACACACACACACATGCAGGCACGCTTACACACATTAAAACAATGAAGTACATCTGGGGAGGCATACTCTGCATTGTTTAAAATAAACCAGACATCAGAGGCGAGGTGTTGGAGAGAGATTGTCATACACAAATAGGCCATTATGGCAAAAGTGGAACACAAGGAGTCTCCGATGAAAACAGAGTGTTCTCGCTTTACTCTTGACTCTCTCTTTTTTGCTCTCTGTGTCTCTGTGTCGCTCTCTCTATGGGCAGACCGCGTGCGCCTCGGTGCTCGTTATCAGAACAAACAGAGATGAGGGTGGAAGAATGGCACACACCATGTACCAGAGAGGGGAGGATGAAAGAGTACAAAACAAGAGAAAATCAAACAGCCGGCATGAGAGAAACACCAGGGAATTGTTTCTATCGGCATACACCTACTTCCATAGGGAGTGTTAGCATTTTAACGCATTAAAGGCGTGCCACATTACACCACAACACAACACACCAACGCACCAGATCCTGATTTGTTTTTAATTCCAATTCCAGTCCATATCAGATGTACATTTCCCTCGAGGGCTTAAAAAGAAAAAAGAAAAGAGGACTCTCCAAAGGCTGCAATAGGCTTGTAATGAATAAGACATTGCATCAGAATTGGAAAGACAGTGAAATCTCCTTCCTGTCTGCTTGCTGTGAGACAAGGGATGTATCATTACAGGCTCTGTCTTTTTATGTCCTTGGAAGAGTGAATCCACAGTGCAACGAAACATTCCAATGAATCTAGCAGGCACAGACAGTGCTGAGAGAATCTGCACTTTCATATCCACATATGGATGGCTGAGGACATTTCTGCACACATGCACGTGTATAAACGGATGTACAGTGTTCCTGGCATGTTTTGATGTGTATGACTATAGAAATGTATGATTTAAGTAAAAAAGATAGAATGATAAAGATATAATGTGCATGTGCAGTATATACACTCAGTATGTCTCGGCTATCTTTCAAATAAAAGGCTGAAAAGAAGTGAGCAGAAACATGTTAAAATGTGTACATGTCAGTCATGTTTTAATAAATCTAGCTGTGTGAGTCCAGACAACTTTAGTTTCTGACCCTCAACTTTATAGATGAAGGAGGACGTTCAGCCTTCCACGGCTGGAGACTGGCCGCTGTCATGCTGCGATGCAGTTGTCCGTCATGCTCCCTTATCTCCCGAGGGAAACACCCTCAGTCCTGGTGTCTGGATATCTACGTAACAACACTGCCTGCTCAAAATCCCAAGTGGCTGACACAGCCTGTAGAGAACAGAGACAGCCTGGGCTGGAACCAGACGTCTGATAACAGTCAAAGAGGCTCAGACTTTGACAGATATTCTAACACACACACGCACACACACGCACACACACACACACACACACACGCACGCACACACACGCATGCACGCACACACACACACACACGCACACACACGCACGCACGCACACACACACACACACACACACACACACACACACACACAGTAATGATCAAAAGTTAAGTTTGATAAAAGCAGGTTGATAACGTCAAGAAAGAGGACCTAAAGTTAACGATTGTATTAATCCAACCTGAGTCACAGAGGATTTAAAGTGTCAGAGTGAGGATCTTGTGAGACAGTTGCAGTACTGCGAGCCGCCATTGGGGGGCCCTGCTCCACCAGTAACATCCACTGCATATCTGTGGACTCCGTTGATTAGGTTTTCTCCTCTCTGCTCCCAGTATGACTGCAGGACAGGTGAAAGGACAGGGAGGCTAAATGAAACCCAGCAGCTCTACTTTCCTATCCTCTGTATGTTTCTCTACCTCTATTATAATAAGGACCAAATATCCCAATAGGGCAACACGCCGACATAAGTAATAAGTAAATAACAAAATAGGTTGTTGTAATCCTAAACGACCCTGAGTGCTTTGCACCCCTGGCACACTTATCGGTAGGATAAAGATATATAGGAATCTACTTAGTTAAAGCTGCTATAATTACTATTGTTATATTAACAGTGGATGGAATGTGTAATGTTAAAGGGGGCGCTCATAGTGGGAATTAACTCCCACCTGTGTCTGCAGTTGACCTTCAGCTTTATTAATGTGTGTTTTACAGCCGTCAGCTTCACTAATTTGGTTCAGTCTCTCTGCTCTCATCAACAGTGTTTTTTCATATACAGCAGTCACTTTTCGGTGGAAAAGCTCAGCAGATTGACAAAATTTGGCAACTATGATGAACCCTGTGGAGCATTTAGTAGCTGAAGAGCCAGATGTTGGGGCGCCCCGGCACTGGTGGAAGCGATGATCTTTTAGTTAAAGTTTGTGTGAGGAACTTATAACTGATTATAAAATAGTCTCAGTGTCTGAATGTAATACTGGTGCCTCCATACGACCTACATAAGCAAACAAGACCATCAGCGACAACATTATAAGAACACATTCTTAATGCTTATCATCGGTGCCACCGGGGCCCATTCATTCATTAGACCAAATCATGCAGGTTCACCAGACACTCCTTCAGCTCAGACTCCAGCCCGTCGCGGACAGATCTAGATCCGTCTTTGCAAAGCAACTAGTAACTAAAACTGTCAAATACATGTATTGAAGTAAAAAGTACAATATCTGCTTCCCACGTGAGTAGAAGTATAAAGTAGCAGAAAATGGAAAAACTCAAGTAAAGTACATCAAAATTGTACTTAAGTAGTGCAACAGTACTCGAGTACATGTACTTAGCTTACTACAGTGGTCCGGGTTTGATCCCAGTATGGGCCCTTAGCTGCATGTCATCCCCTCTCTCTCTCTCTCTCTCTCTCTCTCTCTCTCTCTCTCTCGCTCTCTCTCTCCCCCTGACTTCCCTGTCCCCGCCAAGCAATCACCAAGCTATCCAATAAAACAGAAATGGCAAAAGATATCAGAGCAGGGAAAAAAAAGAGCCAGATATTTCCCTCAGGAGGTGATACAGAACTAAAAGGAGAGGGAATATCGCACTTAGATACATCAGGTAGACAGAAACGTGACTTCAAATAAATGATACAGTAGTGTCCCTCTATATATGCTGAATGTTTCGGTAATAAACAGTTTGCTAATGAGTTAGCCATACCAAGGTTTTTTAAGAGATTATGTGCCAATGTTGTGTATTCAGCTTGTTTTTGCTGCCCCCACGTGACCGAAAGATCAGTCAATGAAGGTTTAAAAGAATACTTAGCACAAAATGACCATACAGTTTATCAATCACTCACCCCACGTTACCTCGAATTCGTGAAGGAAACGTTATCTTTCTTGCCTCCATGGCACTCGCATGGACGAGTAGCCTGCGCAGGCTCAGGCTGTTTATGTGGAAGTGTTTTAAATAGTAAGGTTTTGCTGTCGTTAAACATTTCCCCCATTTACCTCAATCCATCAAGAATTAGATTTTACCATTCACCGTGGACAAATGCGAGAAAAACACAGTTTTCTTCTAGAATTCAAGAAAACACGGGCGAGCAATAGATATATTAGTGGTCATTTTGTGGGTGAAATATTTCTTGAAGGTTAGGCAAAGATTGCCTTCATGATTAAAAAAAAAAAACCTTGACTTTTGATCAAAGGATGAAGTGCAGACCACAGCTTGCAGTGTTGAAGTCACTTGGTCCCCCATAGCACGATTTTGTCTTTGACACTGAGGACAGTCATTATTCACAAGACTGCAGGAGGTCGCTGGTCAGGAAAAACATGTTGTTTTCAGCCTTAAAACAAATGTCCAAGCCTGTTGTTTATCTTGCGAGGACAGTCTCTAAAAAGGGTTTAAAGACATCATTCTTATACCTAAACACTGTGACATTTGTGTCAAAAGATTAATCTGGTGCTGCATCAGTCGTTCAACCTTTTCCAAAACAGCAGAAGTGGTCGAATCCATTATTTTCGGAGTTGCATGCAATGCAATGAGTGAATAAAAAAAAGTGCAAATGCCTTGCAGCTAAATGATTGCACTGTGGGTCCCTCACTCCAATATTTACTTCATTATCCTCTATGTGTTCCTCATTTACAAACCTCAGGTTGCCCTGGAGTGATTTACAGGAAGAGCCATGCTGCTTTAATGTGCCCCCTGCATGCTCCAGCATCCCAGTCTGTAAGTCATAAATACATCTTGTGGGAGATTCATGCACATTTTAGTCACAAATATCTACAAGGTCTATTAAATTAACTGCTGTCTGTGTCCACCAAATGGTAGAGGTCCAATTCATATAATTTATTTGTTGGCATACAAAACTACTGAAGCTCATGTTCTACCTGCGTTGCAGTGCTCTAAGGAATCTTGTATCTGAAAACTTCTCTTCTAATGTATTCCTCCTCTTACAGGGAATTTACCCGAAAATACCTACAAACACATACCCAAAGTAAATTGAAAGCTGCTCTTCAACCATTTGCACCAGCTGCATGATTTTGGTCTCATTCAAAAGATAACTTTCTTATTGTTCTTGCAGAACAGTGAATAATCACTCCAAGTGCTTCTGGCACTGAGTAATAGTGGTCTGAATATACTGAACTTGAAGAAAATACACTCCGCCTGAAGTTTGTTGTTGGAAAAGATGCCTGAAGATGGTATAGCTGGTAGGTGAGAACTGGAAAACACAATAAAAACATAGCACCAAGTGTTACTAAGTTCAGGTTCAAATTCCAGATAAAAGGGATACAAACTTAACTTATTAGACAGGATTTTCTAAGAGTAACACCAGGCGTTCGTATTGATAAAAAGGCCATAAATAACTATTGGCCTTTACTATAAATAACTATTATATACCCAATTATCCCTGCCAGTAGTAATGACACAAAGTAAGGGAAGTATAAACAAAACAATGTGTAATATCTTTGTGTTTATTTAAAAAACACGGTAGCCGTTCAGTCCTCCTTTTGGACTCTTTTGTCTTCTGGTAAAGTTTAACCAGCTAAGTTTTCAGATCTGTGGGAAATGCTCATACAAACAGCTAAGAACAGAAATATGTACCATCCCTTTGTAGAAATGTTGCTTCCTGAGTGTCCTGATGCAGGGGCACTATCAAGTAAATTAGTCATTAGTCAAGGTACCATCCAAATATATCCCAAATTAATTATAATAATTAACACAGTTTTCAGAATATGCAAATTAATGCACGTTTCCATTCACTACTGTGATAATAATATTTAGGCACATTGAGATAATTCTGCAGCGGGTGCCATTAAACAGTTGCAGAAGAAGAGGGTGCAACGAGATGACGCAATCAAAAAAGCTCCCGTGAAACCTGGAACGGAAACATGTTTGTCTGGTGTATTAAACTAAGGAAGGTTCACACAGGCGATGTCTTTGTCTGCGCCATGTTTCTTCTCTTTAGCGATGAGCAACATTGAAGTAAGCTTCATATCCATCTGGTTTTATGTCCTAAGTGTCTTTCCATTTCCCTTAATTACATTTTGATGCACCAGCATAAAAGACTTTTATGCAATATTAAATCTTTTTTGTGTTTCCACTTAAATGTTTTGCAAATTGAAAATGTACATAACAAGATTTAGTATATGATTAAAGATCTTCCTCCACCTAAATTCAAGTGCCCAACGTGAGACATTGCAAGTTTTTTCAAAAGCTGGAGTGAGAAACTTTTGTCTCCCCCTGGCTGCGAGAGTATTTACCATATGGGAGAAACCGCAGCAGCTAGCAGTGGGGTGGAAGCAACGTTTCTGTAATGGATGCTCCACATAAAAAAAGATACTCAGCGTTCAGAGGAAAGATTAAAGTAAACACATTTGCACGGGAAGACTTGAAGAGGGCGCTACGGGGGTGGGGGGAGGGGGGGATGCGACGAGCTTATCTGCAGGCATATGTACCCCGGGACGGGAAAGTCGCTACAGACACACAACAACTCTGGTGTACTGAGAAGTACAGAGAGCCTTCTCTGCAGTGATAGGCTTAATCAGCAGTGTGTGAACTCCTGGCGAGGGCTTGAATGCAACAGACGTTTATTTACAGGACTGTCTCAGAAAATTAGAATATTGTGATAAAGTTCTTTATTTTCTGTAATGCAATTAAAAAAACAAAAATGTCATGCATTCTGGATTCATTACAAATCAACTGAAATATTGCAAGCCTTTTATTATTTTAATATTGCTGATTATGGCTTACAGCTTAAGAAAACTCAAAAAATTAGAATAGTTCCTCAGACCAAGTAAAAAAAAAAGATTTATAACAGCAAAACAAAATCAAACATTTGAAAATGTCCATTAATGCACTCAGTACTTGGTTGGGAATCCTTTTGCACGGATTACGGCGTGGCATGGAGGCAATCAGCCTGTGGCATTGCTGAGGTGTTATGGATGCCCAGGATGCTTCAATAGCGGCCTTTAGCTCATTAGCATTATTGGGTTTGGTGTCTTTCAGCTTCTTCTTCACAATACCCCACATATTCTCTATGGGGTTCAGGTCAGGGGAATTGGCAGGCCAATCGAGGACAGTAATGCCATGGTCAGTACACCAGTTACTGGTGGTTTTGGCACTGTGGGCAGGTGCCAGATCATGCTGGAAAATGAATTCCTCATCTCCATAGAGCTTTTCAGCAGACGGAAGCATGTAGTGCTCTAAAATCTCTTGGTACACAGCTGCATTTACTCTGGGCTTGATGAAACACAGTGGACCAACACCAGCAGCTGACATGGCTCCCCAAACCATCGCTGACTGTGGGAACTTCACACTGGATTTCAAGCAACTTGGATTTTGCTCCTCTCCAGCCTTTCTCCAGACTCTGGCGCCTTGACTTCCAAATGAAATACAAAACTTGCTTTCGTCTGAAAAGAGGACTTTGGACCACTCTGCAACTGTCCAGTGCTTCTTTTCCATAGCCCAAGTCAGACGCTTCTTCCGTTGTCTTGAGTTCAGAAGTGGCTTGACCATGGGAATACGGCTATTGTAGCCCATTTCCTGGACACGTCTGTGAACAGTGGCTTTTGATACCTGGACTCCAGCTTCAGTCCACTGTCTTTGAAGCTCCCCCAAATTCTGGAAGCGACTCTTCTTCACAATGCTGTTAAGGCTGCGGTCATCTCTCTTGGTTGTGCAGCGTTTCCTGCCACATTTCCCCCTTCCAACAGACTTTTTGTGGATGTGCTTTGAAACTGCACTCTGTGAACAGCTTGCTCTTTGAGACATTTCTTTTTGTGTCTTACCCTCCTGATGGAGGGTGTCAATGATGGTCCTCTGGACAGCAGTCAGATCAGCAGTCTTCCCCATACTTGTGATTTAGTTTACTGAACCAAGCTGAGTGTTTTTCAAGGCTCAGGAAACCCTTGCAGGTGTTTCGAGTTAATTAGACGATTCAAGTGATTCGTTGAACACCCTACTAGTATACTTTTTCATGATATTCTAATATTTAGAGATAGGATATTTGAGTTTTCTTAAGCTGTATGCCATAATCAGCAATATTAAAATAATAAAAGGCTTGCAATATTTCAGTTGATTTGTAATGAATCCAGAATGTATGACATTTTTGTTTTTTTAATTGCATTACAGAAAATAAAGAACTTTATCACAATATTCTAATTTTCTGAGACAGTCCTGTATATGTAAAAGTCCCGCACTCCAGCTATAATATACATGTCAGTGATTTCTTTATGCTAAAACTTTCTATGTAGCACCTTTAATTTATATCTATTGCCTTTAATATGGTTACCAAATTTAAGCTACTTCAGGTATAGCAACACAAGTGTGTGGAGACAGATGGACCCACGGAGAGACGGAGACTGATGGAGACAGAAGCAATACATTCCCCAGCGCTCTTGTAACACCCTTTCAACTCTGACGCTTCCTCTGTTGACGTGAGTGAGAGACGTTTGCTCCTCGTTTTCTGCTTCTGAAATGTCAAAGCAGCTGTTGTGGCTGCTGCCGAGCTGCTCTGTCTTTACTACCAGAGGAAGAGGCAGAGAGTCACTCTGTTTGTAGTATGAAGACTATTTCTCTTTCTATTTTCATATTTCAGATCGCAGAGCCTTCGGGATGTGAAGGAGAGCATTTCCCTCCTCATTAAAAACCTTGTAAGAGGAGAAGAGTCTTGTAGTTGCACACACACACACGTACGATATACATTAGATATGGACACACACGGATACACAAACATAGACACACAGCGACACTGAAGGTTCAATCAAGCTAACGGAACCCGACAGAGTAATCACAGTCACATACAGGCTTCCCTCTCGTTTTATCTCATCTCTGTTTCATCTCCCCACAAATCTTAATCCTCACCTTTTCTCTACCCCTCCCACCATTATCCCTGTTGCATTCCTGTCTTTCCGCTCTCCTGCTTCATCTGTCCTTCTGGCTCCTTTTCTGCACTTTTTTAAATGTTGTTTTCCTTCATTACTGATTCCATTATTAGTGGAAGGAAGTCCTGCATAAAGGACAAACTAGAACTAGAAGGGCACTTGGAGAGTGCAGACCACCGCCAAGGCCAAATGTCCAAACTCGCAATGTCAAGCAAAGTGAAAAATACTTCCTGTATCCCCTCATGATTTGGATCCGCTCCAACATTTAATGAGTGCTTCATCCTTCCACCAAGTTTCATGAAAATCAGGCTGGTAGCTTTTCAATGATCCTGCTGACAAACAGACAAACAAACCAAACTGAAAACATTAGCTCCTTGGCAGAGGTAACTATTAAAAGTACACCTGGACTGTTTAATATCTGTTTAAGTGATGGAAGCATGGATAATTAAACAAACCATATGGACCTAATCAAAGTAAACAGTGAACAGTTGTAATTATAAACTAAAATGATTTGTTGAGTAAAACTTGAAACAGCAAACGAGATGAAACCTGTGCACATACTGTAAAAGTTTTTCACAAAATGTCATTAGCAAACGTACATTAGCTACCAGACACAGCAAGGGCGCTGATGTATTGTGAGTCGGAGTCAACAAATTCTGTTTTGGAGTTTACATTTCAATGGAAGGCCGCGATTAGGGATAAAAACGTGGTTAAAGTTGTAAATTGAAACAAAACAAGAATGTAACTAAATTACTTGGTTAGGTTGAATAAAATTAAAGTAAGTCAACACTGGCTTTTGTTTTCACACGGGACATTAAAAGTAAGTCTCTTGTAAGTGTTTGGTGTGGCCGCTCCTACCTCCTACCTACGTGACTTTGATTAGAACCGTATTTGTGAAACGTCAAAAACAAAGAAGACAATACGTTTCCTTCTAAATGTAAATGACGATGCAGTTTTGTTGTATATCATTTTAGGAGACCAGGCTCTAAACAGTATAGGATTGAACCCTCCAACTACCTTCTCGTCATCATAAATAAGACAGAGATTTCAAAGGAGCTACAAACAAATCGCTGGGTCTATGTTTCCATAGATGGTTTCCCTTTATATATTATTTATTTTTTTAATGCAAAGGAATAACTAAGGCAAATAAAGATCCTAGCATTTATTTCACATATGTTCTCAGTTGCTTTCCCCAAACCCATCAGCCTATCAGGTACTGGGAGGAATTAAGTTTGTGAGGAAATGTTGCTGCAGAGTGTCACTTGAAAGAACTACAGTGACATACCAAGTGGAACTGGATGTTCCGCTGACACAGCGTGTTACAATCACTCAACATGGTGTTTGCTTAAGTGCAGCACCGCAACCAGGAGACACAGGGATGATTATTCTGCAGAGAACAACAGCCCCATCTCCCAGAAAACTGTACAGTATTGACTGTTGTCCTACATGTCAACAAAGAAGTCATATCCAGCGATTTAAGTTGCTACAACGGTCTCATTGGCTGTCTTTGATGTTTTTCTTTTGCTCCCTCTCTGTCTGTGGTGCTGGGTGGGTGGAGGTGGAGAGGTAATGTGATGCAGAGGAGCGACTGGAGCGAGACGGAGCTCCGAGAGAAAACCCTGGTTCACACCAGGATGGCTTACACTGCTGCTATACTCTCTGATCACACACACACACACACACACACACACACACACACACACACACACACACACACACACACACACACAGTATCACGCACACACAGTCATACGCACACAAGCATGCATATTCACGGGTGTGAACACACACACGGTGGAAGTGGAAACACACACACACACACACACACACACACACACACACACACACACACACACATTCAGAGCGGCTTATGAGTTGTGCACCTCAATACCAGCCGCAGTATAGCCCATCTGTGAAAAGGTAAATTGAATTTTACAGGCACAAAGCCGACTCCCCTGTGGTCTTTAGAAAAAAAGCCCCACTTTGTGAGACTAAAGCTTTTCTAAAGCTTTAGTCTCTTCATCGTTTTTTTTCCCCCTTTCCTTTTCTTCTCCTCCCTGCCTGCCTCTCTCTCGCTCTGTGGGGGAAATGAAGGTGTGAGAAACACTGATCGATATGCTCATTAAAGAGTTGTGTCTTTGGGAGGCCTGCAGAGGGTCCGCACACAAAGAGCACAGAGGCAAACGCTGCCCTGAAAAAGCTTGCTTTATCACCTCAACACCGTCCATAACTGAACAGCGCCACTTTTCACAATCACAAAGAGCTAAGAGTAAAAACAATCCCTCTCTTCTTCTCCCTCTTCCTCCTTTTCCTCCTCCTCTCTCCAATCGCCTCTTTGCTTGCCCAGAGACGTAGTTAAAACATTTTTATTCTGCTTGTGCAGAGGATTTTCCAATCTGTCCGTGCCTCTATTATTAGAAGCTCCCATACATAGCCTGTGTTTCTGTATTGAGTTAACAAAAACAGCTATGCAGCGAGTCACTCTGCCCACACAATTAACCCCCACACACACACACCGAGGTACTGGGAAAACGCAGTTTGATATGTTAACTTCTAATTAACTACAGCACTACCGCCTCCACTGTTTTACAGTGTGTGTGTGTGTGTGTGTGTGTGTATGTGTGTGTGTGTGTGTGTGTGTTTCAGGCAGGTGGGATAGACACTGACAGGTGGAATAAAATTGCCAGTGCGAGGTATCCATCTGTGCAGGATCCAGCATATGCATTTCAAAAACTCTGCAAGGTTTCCATGCCAAATGATGGAGAGAGATTGACACTGTTCCATCTGCCACTGCAGAGTCTGTTTTTGAGCTGTATTGGAATAAACAGGGGTGGATAGATTATTCAATTTGAAGAGCTGTTTGGCTGAAACTAAGAGGATAACAATAAACAAAAATGCTGTAAAGATGTGTTTAGGAAACTGCTTCCATCACTTTCCATGTGTTAAACTGAGTGAAAACACCACCTTGACCTTCGAAGAGAGATGTGTTTCTCAAAGTCAAGGATGGTTCCTTGGTAGAACGCCTCCTTCAAAAGGGAAGGAGGCTAGGCAAGACTCCTTCCTAGCATTTGGAAAAGTACTAACAAGTGCGTCGGTGTGGGGAAGAAATGTACGTTTTTAATTCTTCTAGTAAACTTCTAGTAGCAATATTGATTTTGAATAACTCAGCAAGGCTATATTAACCATAAGTAATAAAATCAACAGGGTTATGGACAATTGTTATAAACTTACATAAACATACAGTTAATATGTTCTCCTCAAAGCCACCAGACTTCATTGACAGAAACAGTCATTTTACCTCGCTGATCATAACTCGCTTCATTCAAACTCGACAGAAACTAAATAAAACTCTTTAAAACTGTTTCCACAGTTCCAACAATCGCCAACTCGGGTTTGATCGAAATCACCCCTTAATCCACAGAGTGAGATGTGAAAGTATACCAGCTCTACTCGTAGTTTTTCCTCGCTGTCTCTCTCTGTCGCTGCTGGCCTCTTTGCTGTTAGCTCGCTGAACGAGTCGCTAAGCAACGAAAGTCGGAACAAACTTTTAAATCAGACCTTGTAAATCTAATGTGAGTGAAGATTCAGCAACTTCAACGCAATTTATCGCCTTTGTTCAGAAACAGATTTGGGAGGATTGCTGAGGTGAAACGACTTAAAGGTTACTGTATATTTTCTATTTTTCCTAATCGGGAGAGAGGGAATGCATTGAGCGCAAAGGATTGTAGTTGATTTATTGGCTACACACATGTATCCTTGAAAATCTTCTGAAAGAAGGACTCAGTCCTCGACCGATCCTTGACTTCGGAACAGTCCTTCGGTGGGTTAGGGTTAGGTCATATTGGATGATTCACCGCATCATTATCATTGGTCAGTTCCAGCACAGGAGTGTGCCCTAAATGTAGTAAGGCAGAAAGTAACAGGGTCGGACCTGCAATAAGTTATTTATGTTTGTATTAACCATATTCATGATCTTCCCCTTCTCCTAACCACACTGTACTTACCAAGCGCAGATATTGAGCAGAGAACAAACATTATAAATTGTTGGCATTGGTCTGTTTGTTGACTGTAATCCGGGGTTTTGCAGAATCGTAGTGGTCTGAAGTTCAATACCCAGCACGAACTGCAACTAAATATTGCGCTAAAAGGAAAAAAGTGTATATAGTGATCTTTTTTACCCTCTCTAATCCCATGTAAATGTATAACCAGTGTTGGTGACAGTAAGGGACAATATAAACATATAATCAGTTAAAGTTACTGAGAAGAAATACGTAGCAAAATCACAGTTAATAATACAAATGTTGGTGGTTATATCCGAATATATATCTTTTTTGGTGAAAAGCTTATATGTAGGATTTCACATTCATCCTGTTGCTTTGCATCTATTAGAATATTTCCGGACAGCAAAACAGTTGGGAGAAATTTAAGTGCAACACCATTAAGGTTAGGATAGCTTTCAAGGATCTGTCTCTACGTCCAGACAGACTATTCATTTGGCAGTATCTGCTCAAATTCTTTAGTTTTTTTAAATTGGTTTTCTTGTTTGAATTTGCACCGCCTTTCGTCTGCCAATCAAATCAATGCTCATTGCTCTAAATCTGCCAAGCCTGCGACCAGCCGATCACGCCAAGGTGGGTGCTCATTGTTTTGGACAAGAATGCCTTTCGTGCTGGAAATTCAACAATATTTATTTTCTGAAATCTGAAAATGGCTTTAACATAACTGTTCTTTTCAGCTTTATTGTCCAGCTAGTAATAAGACATTACAACAGGGTAACTGATTACATTTCAAAAGTAACCTTCCCAACACTTATAACTTTCAGTTTTCTTCTAGAGAGCCTGCAGATATTAGACACTATTCAAAATTCAGCAAACTACAACATGCACAAAAAGTACAACGACTACTTAAAACTGTTGCTCACAAATGGTAACAATTGCAAAGCATTGCTTCCACTCACGGGTATAAATGTTGGCTCAGACCCCTGAGTGTTGATACATTAGGAGACTGGGAGTCGGGCTCCATTTGTGCCTCTGGTTCCCATAGCTGTACTGGCCAGCTCTGGTTGCCTGGGTTACTGCATCCCTTGCGGATGGTCAGCTCGCTGTTGCTATGCTAATGAGAGTATATCAAAGGCACGAGCGGGAGCGGCTGCCTGTCAAATGAGTGTGTGCATGTGTGTGTGCTGTATTTACAGTCTGACACCACAGGGTCACAGAGAGGCCAGAGCCTTTCATTTGAAATGCCACGCTAATTAAGAATTTGTGAAATTAAGCACGCGATATCAAACTTAGCATTTTATTCATTAGGCATGGAGCTCATCCTAATGGGATTTCTCTTCTCCATCTCAATGCTTTCCCCACCTCTCCTCTCACCTCCCCTACTGACTCTTCCTTTTCCTCGCTCCTATTTCATTATTTACATCCCTTTCTTTCCCTCTTTTTGGCGCAGTTTATCCGTTTAATCAGCTTACACTGGGAGAGGAGGGGGAGGGTGACACGTGATCTGCATCATTCTCACATCCTCATAGTAATGCATCTTTATTAGGCTCCCAACATCAGCCCAGGAGACAAGTCTCCGCTATCACTGTCAATTAGCAGGGGATCCGCTCGGGGAGACGGCCCGCTTCTCTTTATTAATATCTCCAAACAACCACGCAGCACTCAGATGTATAGGAAGAGGCTTTCTTTTTATTAAAACACACTCAGAGCAGCAGAGCAAACCACACAAGAGAATGTCATCAGGCGGTGTAAGGTGCAGTTGCAAAAAAATAAATAAAAGGATGAAGGGTGCTTTGCTTTATTCAACGTGGGGACAGATATTACATTATCATTTCATCATGGCTTTCTGGCAATATGGCTTTTTCAATCAGCGGATACAGACATTATTTATTCATAGATGCATTTTTAAAAAGGCACACAAGATACAGCATAGCCAATCTCCATAGAGTTGACACAATCAAATATACATGAATATAATATTAGTGTGAGATGGGGGGTAGGGGGTAGGTGGATGGATTCAACTTTATTCATATCGAGAACAAGAAAGAAAAAATAAAAAAGAAAGATTAGATTGGAGGACATTTACTATACACATTTATTCCTTCACCTGTTTTATTTCTTCCCAGAGACTTCTATTCTATTTGTTTGAAGAGGCTTCTGTGTGTGTGTCACTTTCTGTTGCCTGAGTGAATCTTTGTGTTGTGTGTGGTCTGGCAGTATATCCTTGCTTTAAGGCAAGTGTCTCTTTAATGAGGCTTTGCTGCAAAAGGAGCTCCCTAGGACTCTTGACGTGCTCTGCATTTCAAATGCTCTCTTCTGCAGCACGAGGACCCCTAGCACATCCTCTCCTCCATCACACACACACAGTACCTCGCAGGTTGATGTGTGTGTGTGTATGCCCTGCTGTGCCAAAGCATTGATTGGTGGGTTTCCTGAACAGAGTGAGAGCTTGTCAATGAGAGACAACCTTTCTGATGCAGTATATATGTCTTTCTCACTTTCTTTCTCTTGCCCTTTCTCCTTCTTCGTCTCCCACTGCGATACTCTCTGGCCTCATGTTTATGTATCTCACTATGTCGAGCTGTTCAGCAATGCTACTCTGCCAAAGGTCCAACCTCCTCCTCTGATTTTTCTCTCCCCCTCTTTGCTTCGGTTGTTCCCCGCCGCAAGGGCCCAGAGAAATGAATAATATGAAACTCCATAGAAAGAGAAGACAGCATTACACACACTCAGATGTTGTGTGTGTCGTTGGGTGGCGGGGAGCGCAGAGGGCTAACAGAGGTGAAATAATTTGCAAGATGCTACAAACACAAATCCTATCAAACAAAGTCAAAGTATGGACGCTCAGAGCGAAGCCGCATTAATGTGCAGATTTTGGAAAGCGCAGACTGGTTTGCTATGTGCTCAACGGCTTTGATCGCATATTGGATCGAAGGCACAAGTTTAAACAATATCGGTGGCTTAGTAAATGTTATGAATAGACTCAAATGACACAAAGTGTATTTGCAGTTTGAGCAGAAAGGCTCAGTCAAAGCTTCCTAAACAAAGACACAGACAGCTAGTTTTCACTTGTTTGGAGTTTTCACACGTTCGATAGTTGACGGAAGCTGCAATCAGGACAAGTGTTGTCTTTGTGTGTGTTTGTGTGACGCCACGCTTTCTTGTTTTTCAAGGAGAATGAAGTGTTCACGAGCGGATCAGCTCATTAGCGGCCCTGCTGAATTGCTCTTAATGAATGCTATGAGGCTCTAATGAAAAGTATTGTTCTTGAGCACAACTAAATCAAAAGCTGTTTAAAGCGTGCGCTCGTGGCACACACACACACACTTCATCAACGAGCGTTTGGTGAACAGGTCTCCGATGGCAACTCAACACCATGGTTACAGGGGCTAACACCCCCTGAGAAATCAATCTCTCATTTAGACCACAGCCACTGCTCAATACCTGCTCCGGTATCGACCTGTGGAAGTGGAAGTGCGAGTGTGTGTGTGGAGAAAGAGTGTGAGAGAGAACAGGAGGTGGGGCAGGATGAAGAGAAAGGGCTGAGGGAAAAAAAGTAGAGAGAAATTGATTTATTTCCCATTGATGATGGCGATTTGGCATCAGATATGACCTGTTTACAGCCCCCGGCCAATTAGAAAAGTTTTTCTTTTCTGTTCAGCTGAACACAACTCAATATACGTTTCTTTCCATTTTGAGACGGTACGGTAAATATAAAACAGAATTAGCTGAAAGTGACGTGCGTGAGCTCAGATAGCCTGGAGCAGCTGTAGAAGTTGTTAAGAGTTGTGGAGGATTGTGTTAAAGGTGGTGAGAAAAATATAGTGTCCATCTCCTATAACCTTCAGCCCACTAAAAGCGAAGACTCCAGGAGATTTTCAGCATTTAAACACATAAATTGGGTATTTTCCTGGCAGAGTTGCTGCTGACTGCTGCTGTTTTTTTAAAGTTCTCATTACCCCTATTAAATTCTGACACTTAAGACTATTAAGCAAAACTGCTCTGAAGCTGTGGCAGTGAACCAGGTTACATTCCACAAAGTGTCCCAGTAATGTTCCTGGTGAGCATTTACAGAGAAAAAGCATTGAGTAGTGAAATATTAAAGAAAAAATCTGAGATCCCAACTGGTATTAGCAAATACACCAACGCAACTGAGATGCTGAAATAACATTTTCTTCCAGTCAGCAGTGAAGAGTTCATTTTGGGTGCGTCGATGCTTTAATTTTACTTGGTGATTTTCAGTTTATATAACAAAGTTTCTCTTTCTGACATCTGAGAAAACAACCATGATGATGTCATTAGTCCGGTGGCAGGAAGGGTCGTATGTAAGAGTTGCATTATGGGAATTGTAGGATCGAATGTTTTTCATTCAATCTTGGAGTTCCATATTATTATCATTTATTCAGTTAACATTTAGTTTACATTGTCTCTACATTTCATTTCCCAACATGAAAACCTGGTTTTAAAAATCCCCAAATACAGAGAACACATCCTCAGTGTCCTCATACTGTAGCTTCGGCCTCGTCGAGAACAAAAGCCATCTGATTGTCCTTCTGTTCATCTGCATGATAACATATATTTTTACATCTGATGTATGGCTTTTGATTTGTAAGAAGAACGTTTGTTGGAACTGTAACACGTACAAAATACATCTTTCCTATCAGCAAAGGTGAAAATGTTGAAGATTTACTGTTTGCCGAAATGAAATTCTGCTGTCAAAATGTTTGATGGCAGCAAATATTTGATATGAAATTGAAAAAAGGTGAAATCCTTAACAGCACCAAGTGAAAACGTTGTGCCCAGGATGATGGCTGAACCTCTTCATGAGGTACTACATTTCAATCAGTTATGTCTCAAGGTTGTCAACATGTTGAATTGCCAGGTGCAGCCTTAACAGCGATTTATAAATACATTTTACTCAACTTAATCTCAACACTCCTCAGGCATCGACTTAAACTCTCGAGGGTGTCAGAATTGCTTTTCCATCACAAGTAGAGTATTTGCGGTTGGCAGGAGAACACGGACCAAGATAGGATTGGTTGGGCTGTGGTTGGGGGCTGAGGGCTGGTAATGAACATGGCGCAGATCCGAGGTTGGCACAGCAGGCTGCGATCTAATCAGCGCTGCACCTTATTTTCATCTACATGTGGAGGAGAATTAGATATTTAACGGTCACAGTTATATCTTCCAATCCCACGGCTTGGGTTTGCACCGTGGACACCTTGTTAAGTGGCTAGATGTGTCCAATCAGCCAGCGTAGGTGGGTTGTCAGCGTGTGTTCGCACGTGAATGTGTGTGGATGCTATTAGCTGGTTAGCACTCCTCGAACCATTGGCGTTTGTGTGTCTGCGCGTACTGCGTTTGATGTCTGTAGACTGGCACAAATTGGCAATCAGGTGAGGTTGGCATCCTCACCAGGATCCTGACTCCAATTGGCCCCTTCTCCCCTCTCCCATCCTTTTATCCCTCTCTTTTCCCCTCACCAAAGTCGTTTTAACTTGACCCTGACAGGTGCTTCTGACAAAACCCATTACAGTCTCAATTACGCTATATCTCTCTCTCTTCTTCTCCTCCTCTGCTCGTTTTAATCTACTCTCTCGGCATCCCTTTTCCCCATTCCGTCCTCTGATGCTCCAATATTGGTGGGAGCTCTAAGCGGTCGGCGTTGGCGCTTCCTTCCTGACTCTATCACCAGTCTGTCACCGCTATGCATCTCAGTCCTCCTAATTAGCCTTTCCTCTTCATTAGGAAAACAGAACAGATGTGGGTGAGGGAAGGAGAAAGAAATGGAGGGACAACAGGGTGAGGACACACGGGAGGGAAGAGTTTTGTAGTACAGAAGCCACTCTGACAGGGTTGAGGGTTACATTCACTGAAGAAAGGCACAGATTGCTGGGCCTAGTCCACACGTACAGTTATTTATAAAAACGCAATTTTGGCCTTTTGTCTACATGCGTTTTAGATCACTGACGGAGCTTTTCAGAAAATCCTTTTATTTTGACAAAGATTTCTTTTTAGGACAGTGCTTGTGTGGACTTTAAATACCTGTGTGGGTGTAGACTAGGCCTTTGACATTCAAGTGGTCAGGAGTTTCATTTCCTTGGATACTGGATTAAAGGGAAATACGCTTATTCACTTTCTTGCCAAGAGTTCCGTCTGCCTCCAGTTTGTATGCTAAGATAATTGATTCCCACTTTACTCCATGCTAAACTTACAGACATGAATCGTTCTTCTCATCCAACGTTCGAAGTCTATAGGGGTGTTTCTGAAAATGTCCAACTATTCCTTTAAACTGGGAACAGACCCTCGGACGTAGTTCACAAGTAGGAGAAAGGCTCTGCCTTAAGGGTTCGTTCCCTGCTGGGATCTTCCATAGTTAGAATTTATGTATGCACTCATTATACAGCTAAGAGCATTGGATAGAATGGCATTAATATTAAAATATTATCTAACCGATTTGTCGTTCACACTCTCTCTCTCTAACAGTCTCTCTCCTCGTTTGTCTTTGCAGCAGTTTACCTTCTTTGCCGGAGAGAAGGGGGAGGGCGGCGAGGTGTTGAAGGAGACGAGCGAGAGGTACAGCGAGGGAGAAGCAAGGGATGAATCTCCCCGCCGTCTGCAACACTCTCCGCTTCGTCGACTCTTCCCCTCGTTTCTGACCCAAATCTAATGCGACAGGACTCGTTTTTGCACACACACACACACACACACTCACACTCACACTCACACACACACACACACACACACACACACACACACACACACACACACACTCACACACACACAGTTACAGACACCTCCTCCCACCTCCCCTTCCCGCTGTCGCAGGAGTCGTGCACCACCCTTCTATTTTTAGCCGTTTGTCCTTGAGTTACAATCTCTGAAAATTGCCATGATCCATAAAAGACTGGGTTGTGGTGCTTGAGGGAAAACACACACACACCCTTCCTCACCAACTATCCTCGCTCAACCCCACCTACCACCTCCACGTGTGTGTGTGTGTGTGTCTGTGTGTGAGCAACAAATCGTTACCAATTTCGAGTCTTTCGCCATTACTGGAGCGAATATTCCTCTCATTAAAGAGGTGAATTGGAGGGAGCGTTAAACGAGTGTAATGCCGACAGATCAGGCTGTTCTTTTCTCTGCCCCCCCACCACACACGCACTCATCCCCCGCCTCAGAAAGTTATCCACTGTAGCCAATTAGCATGACTGCTCTGTCTAGCATTAGCCCCCCTCTTCCGTATCGAACTCTCGCTCTCATTACCGTCTTTTTTCTCTCTTCCTCCCCTATCCTCCTCCAACCCCTCTTCTCATTCTCTCGCTTTCTCATTAGGGCTGCGTCGTAACACAGTGAATCATAATAGGTGCTCTACACTGTGAAATGGCTTTAGCTTTGTCTCATTTCGCCGCTTGTAGCGGGAGAATGAGTAAACAGACAATCTATTCCATGCAGGCACAGACACACACACACACACACACACACCACCAGACACAATCAGGGCCGTCCATTAATCTGTCGTAAAGCAGCTTTTTGCCCGCCTGAAGAAATCTGTGATATTCAGAGTCAGTGAAAGAGAGAGTGGGGGCTAATCTGTGGGAGACGCCATGCAAGGCCATGTACTATCCACTGATTATAAACCGAAGAACCCCACGACGTAGAGACTTTCTGGAGAGATGCAATAGATGGAGGAGAGGAAGAGATAGTGGAAGGAAAAGGGTGAATGTGGCGGAAGGGCGAAAGGTAGACGAAGAGGAGATGGAGGATGGGCGGAGGAGGCGTGGGGTGGAGACGGCGGCACCGAGGCGTATTCTAAGCCCTGAATGTAAATATGCGTGAGGGGATTATCACAGAGTGCCAGGCGGCGCTTTTGGGTCTTTGTTTCCGTGACACCGTGACGTTGGCTTTGTTTCCCTGACAGCAGACGTGTGTGTGCGTCTGTGTGTGTATGTCATTGTGTGTTTGTGTGTGACATCCAGGCATCTGTTTCCTGCTGGAAAAGGTTAATTACATCTCCACTGCCTGACTGGACGTGCCATGCATAATCACATGCGCTAATGAGACCTGCGTGTGTGTGTGTGTGTGTGTGTCTTTGTGTCTCGATGTGCATTCTGAAAAGGCAGTTCCATAGCAGCTGAAAATATCTCTTAACCACTTGTTTCAGCTTTGAAAGTCTATTGTTGCAGCCAAGAAGAAACGCAAGAACACAGACATGCTTGCAGAGTCACACACTTACACAGGTGACAGCTGGAAGCGCACCGCAGTGGCATTTACGGACAGACTCTCCCCTCCCACCGGAGGACATTAATGGATGGGTCTGCATCAGTGTGTGTGCGTGTTTGTAATTACTTGTCTGCCTATTAATGAGACGGAGATGCTATGGCATCAGAGGAGGGACTTCTCACAAACCCTGTTGCTCATTCTGACCCTTGACTCCTATCTTCACACTCCAGCTAAGCTGCTGATTGGACAGCTGCTCTGCTTTAGATTGGGCCCAGCTCAGCGTGAAAACTGAGATGGGCTCCAGCCCTCCATGGGTGACTTTGGAAATTACTGTACACTTTCTCACTTGGCTGAAGTTTTCACTAAGTTGATCTGACATAAGCAGGTAGGTGAGGATTCAGCGTCCGTGGAGCTGCGATTAAGGAGGCGAGGGGAGAGATGGGGCCTCGTTGAGAAGTGTGACTGAGAGAAATAATGGTTGACTAGAGTCTCTGCACGCCTTATACAGTACAGCTATGGCAATAAATGAATCAAACTGATAAGAAATGTGTTTTTGGAATAACATCAGCAGAAGCAAAGTTCCCAGTCAGCTGCCAAGAGAAGAGAGTGAGCAGGGATGGGTAATAGGGATCATTATCATCATTCTGATACAGTATTACAGTAGTTGAGTTTATGGAACCTGAAGCCTTAGTCACATGTACTATTGGAAAAGATGCAGTATCGGTTCAAATATAAATTCTTAATTTTCAATAAAAGCCTGATGAAGCCCCTTTAGCATCTCTGTTATAGTGAGACAGTCAGACAGTCTGTGCTAAGCAGCAGTAACCCGGGCTGCACATTCCGGTCTGTTAAAGGATAAAACCCTGGTGAAGGTGAGGAGAGCACAGCTGCCTGCGCCACATTCACACCTCAGTCTCCTGATCCCTGCATCGTTCTACCTGTTCTACCTCCTCACCCTCCTTTTCCTCCACTTGCTCTTTTTTCTTCTTCTGTCGTCTGCAGCAGGACCCGTTCAGGCCGCAGAAGCAGGCCCAGGTGAAGGGCATGGCCTGTCTGACGCACCCTGCGGAGGGAGAGAGGGAGGAGAGACAAGGAGGAGAGGAGGGGAGGCGTTAAAACGTTAATGCTTCATCTGGCAATTTGTCAAGACATCACACTGCTTTCGAGTTCATGAGCCTTTTGAACACAAAAAGATATCCGTAATCATAGAGGAAGAAAGCGAAGATGGTTTGTTTGTTTTTCTGTTTTTTATCCATTTTAAAGCAAAGTGAGTTTTATGATTAGAACTTTTAAGAGAACTCTATGATGAAGAGATTCAGCCCTTTTTTTGGCATCATTTGATTCACTTCCAGTTTGCCTAAAATAAAAAATATCATCAAGTCGGCATGTCATGCTGTGCAGTGCACGATTCCAAGAAAAGTGCCTCCCAGTTTGAAACATGCATTAATATTTATCTCTGATCTTATTATTGCTGTGGCTGATTTGAACACACATTGGGAAATTTTACTTGATGAATTGAAATTTATATCAACACACGTATAGACTTCACGAAGACCAATAGGTTATTAAATCAGCTTATGAAGAACCTTCTGATGAAAGGCTTTGGCTGAAACATTTAAGCAATGATGCTTTAATAAAACATGAAGCTGTAAAAACATTAAGAGCTTCAATGGTGTGCCATCTCTGATCTCCTTTAACAGTTCTTTTAATGAATGTTCCATAACATAGAAACACAAGAGTGATCATGCAATGATACTATAGGTTTATGTCATAACCTTCTCATTGTTGCATAATGGGAACTCCACACATTATGCTTGTCTAATGCAAAATAAACTAATATTAAAATAAAGAATAAAGAATCTCAAGAATTTAAAACCCCCTGTGAAAGGGTTAAAGTCGTAAGAAGAACACAGAGAGCACCCACACTGTGGTAGCAATCTGTCAATCACAAGGTAGCCCCGCCCTAAAGCATACGCCACTTTATCGTCTATTTTACTCTAAATGGGAACATAATTTACTAACTGAACATCATGCTGTATTAATGAAGACTTAAAACTAGGCCATAAACTTGTCGGGAAAATGTTAACTGATGTAATAAAGTGAGAAGTGTGGTCATTTTCTCATAGACTTCTATACATCCAGAGGAGTCGCCCCTTCCTGCTGGATATTGAATAGAATGTGAGATTAAGGCACTTCCACATTGGCTTCACTTTTCAGACTCGGATGTTGCCGCCTGTCAGGAACGTATCCTCAAACATGGCTTCAAATCTTAATCGTCTGAGATTTACCATCACTTACATCAACTACAGGTTTACAGCTGGGAAAGTGTAGTAATCGAGTACAAATATAGCAGACAGCTGTCGATAAAGCTCAAGGCCGAGTGAGTTTGTCTTTCCCGTTTGTGCAGTGCTCTCAGCAAGAAACTCAATGCAGAGAAAGTTACTGTGATTCAGTCAATAGGTCAGTCAAACATACACTGCGGTAAAGATTGGCACCGTTGTCTATAGAGCGCTGTCACTCAATGAGGAGAAACATTACCATTGTGATTCTTCCCACATTTTTCTTCCCATCCGTATATGCGCCTCAATTACTCTTTCCCTCTCCCACTGTTTCTCCTTTTCTTGCTCATACACACACCCACACACACACACACACACACACACACAGCCAGAAGTAGTCTTAAGGCTCACTAAACTCCAAACGTTAACATTTTTCAGTTGCGAGCTAGCAGCCAATCACAAATGAGCAGAGATTAGGAGACGCGAGGTGAAACTGAGAGCTTCATTAAATACCAACCTGAGTCAGCAGGCCTGGTTGGGGAGTGTATATTGTGTGTGTGTGTAATGCAAGGGGGAAAGAGTGGGTGACAATAACACAGGCACAGAGCAAACATAAAGTGTCTGCATTCATGCGTGTATGTGTGTGCTTGTGTGGCTTTAGGGATTGATGTGGGCTTCAACCTGTGTCATATGGGGGCAATTAGCTGAGCTAGTTTCCAGGCTGCCTGCAAGCAGAGACAAAGCGCCTCGGGCCATGGAGTGTGTGCGCGCGTGTGTGTGTGTGTGTGTGTGTGCGCGTGTGCATGTGTGTGCACATATATGCCGTTAAACCTCCATGTACACTTATTTTATCCCTCTTGTCATTTCATATATCCATCTAATCCTTGTCTGCAGATCTCCCACTCTGTACCCAATGGCTTAAGACCCTATGTGACATGCCAGAGAAAATCACATAGGAATAGAAAGCCATAAAACACAGCAGCGAGCCAGTCACGTCGAGAGCAGGAGTAAACTTTTCTTCGCAGTGAGTCGTATGTGTGTGTACAGGTGTGTGTGCAACTCTCACTTCATGCCTTTAACACCCTCAGCTTGTCTGACAGTTTACAAGGCCCTGCAGAGGATTTACAACAGTGCTGAGACACCTCTCTCCACTGTATCCTTCTTGTCTCCTGTGTATCCTCCAATCCCTAGCTCCCCGTCTTCCGATCTCTCCTTCCCCTCACTCTCACCCGCTCTTCTTTCTCCATTTGCTCACTCTCCGTCCCTAGCCCGCTGCCAGCCATTGGAGTCCATGTCTTGTTTTGGTGGTGTGTAATTACTAGGGGTTCTTTCACAGAGATGAGACAGATGAAAACACAGCCTGCAGACCCTCTGAATTATTAACTGGCTGAAAATGGATGAGTCAACGTTAACAGAGAGAGAGAGGGAGGCAAAGCAGCCCACGTGCATCCACAAATACACACATAAATGAACAGCCACGGGCCCGAGTACAGCGTGGCACCATGGCGGGATCCAAACTCGGGTTAGACCAATATTTTTGTTCGGTGATATTGGCCAAGGAAAAAGCAATGAATTTGAATTATTTAATACTTTGATAAAAGTTTAACTTGTAAATGATTCATTTTAAGGTGGTGATGTTCCCAAGTATCCGCACCAACTAATCATTGGTTCTGCTCTAGCGTGCTGTAACCCCTGCAATTAAAGAATAATAATGACTGATATTGGATTTTTAGGCTGATAATGATATTGATATTTGAGGGTTTAAAATATCCCCATAACAATTTATTGGCTGATCATTTAAAAAAATAAACACATTATCATACATTTTGATAAGGATAAATAGTTGTTACCAACATTATACAGTATGTCAATCCATTTGAAATAATAAAAACATTAAAACAATAAACGAAATGACCAGTAACATTAGCGACTAACAACCCTAAAGAACAGAAATATATATACAAAAGAAGGCTTGAATAAATACGTACATATATACAAATTCAAAATCTGAACTATACACGTTATTATTGTAACAAACATTAAATGGAGCAGTGTATGAAAGTGAGGCTCTAAAATGAACATTCTTAGAGTAATATGCCAAAATGATGTCAGAGACGAGGAAATACCAAATTGGAGCCCAACTTGCTATCCCCACTTATTCAAGCATTTTCACATTCAATGTCATAGAGATGGTTTACAGTTTATAAAGTCTATTGTGACCTATTGCCTTAGGAGAAAGTGTTTGTTCCTACAGTGTAATAGAGAATGAAAATAGTAACTTTATACTAAAGTTGTCAGAGGACAAAATGTTACTTCAGTCCACGGCTGCCAACTTTTCAATTTAGTTTGGAGCGAGATTCAGTATCGGTGAAGTTTATGAGTAGGACTTTTGTGACACGACCCCCAGGAATTCTGTTTAAAAAGTTCAGCAGGCAAAATCTCACCTTTAAAGCCTGCATAGATGAAAAAGCAAGTCGATAATCACGTGTCAATGATAAATAAGTATGGTTGATCAGCATACTTGCCAACCCTGCAGACATCACAGCATTACTGATTAATCACTTACGAAGCTGAAACCGGCCAGCTGTGAAAACATCCTTATTTGATATATTCTATTTGATGAAATAGATTCCAGAGATGGCACATTTATAGCTGCTTGAACAGAAACATATGTTTGCAAACATGAAATATTTTGTAATTTAGTGCATTGTTCAGCAGTTATGGCGTTAATGCCAGGCAGGCAGTTAGACTCTCTTCACAGCAGGTACCTGTTCCATCTGCAGTCTCAAACTGGAGACATGATGTCACTGTCAAGCCGGCACGGCATATCTGCTGGTTGCCTTTTTGTGCAACCAGCATCAGACTGTTGTAGAATATCAATAATCGTACTCATGTGCAGATCAAAGTGTCCTTTGATTAATTGTTCTACAATTTCCTTCTGCACACAAACATGCATGGTGAAGACTGACACATTGGAAACAGTTCACATAAAAGATTTAGACTTTTTTTCTGATCCCACCTCGTGCCGACTTCAGGAAACATGCAGCCTGCAGTGTCCTTTTGTGCACACAGAGCAGCAGCTCACCATCGACTTGTGGAAGTAAAGAAATAAAAACATTTGCACCGTGCAGAGTGAGTACTGACAGCTGCTCATTCTGAGGACAAACAAGATGGACAAGTGAAACATAATGCATCATTAATGACACGTTGAATAAAACATCACACAGTTGTGGCAATCAGCCCGTACTAGTTTTGAGTCAGCAGCAGATGAGCCCATCATACGGTTTATACTGTCTGTCCTGCTGTCATATTATTTCAACACACATTTCAGATTTGTCAGCTGTTTATTCTAAACATTAATATGCACGTGCAAGTAAGCTGACACGTACATGCTCGTATCCAGGGCAGCCTCTCTAACCATGGAAATGGCCTTAGGAAACGCATCTCACTTAAAGGAATGTTTCGACACATTGCAAAGTACGCTTATGGACTTTCTGGGCAGAGTTAGATGATGAAACCTTTGAGCAGAGCCAGGCTAGCTGTTTCCCCCTGGTTTGAGTCTTTGTGCTAAGCTAAGTGGCCGCTGGCTGAAGTATCATATTCTCTGCACATGCAGAGATAAGGAATGAGATGAAGAAGCAGGGTTTAAGAAGAGGGGACCTCAGATATTTTGAAGCAGGTAGGATTAATGTCAAAGTCATCCATCCTTGTTTTAGTCCGTCTCTTTCAACCTTATCCCTGTGAAAACTCGCACCGCTTCCTTGTATGTGCCTGTGTATGTTTATGCGCGCGTGTTTGTGTGCGTCTGTGTGCGTAAGCTGATTTGTGTCTTATCAACATTCGTTGTGGAAACAGACAATGGTGGCTTATTCGTTATCTTGTTGTTTGGACGACAAGATTAGGCGATCAGCGTTTGCACGAGTGAGCGAGAAAGTACGAGCATGCATGTATGTGTGTGCAGCTGAGCCTGCATGTTGTGTCCGTGTGTGTCAGGAGAAGCAGATAAGCTAAGAGAGTTGTGCCTTTAAGTTTGAGTGACAGAATCCTAATGCTGATCCCAATGGTCAACAGCCCAGAGACGTTCCTCAGAAAGCTTATTAAACTTGATCCATTATTTATACTATGGCTGCCTTCGGACACTCACACACATACAAAGCAGAATCCCTGCATGTGAGTGTGATTCATGCTGACATGTGCCTGACTTCTACTCGTGGAATGAGAAAGCTCCCGTCCAGAACAAACGCAACGCACACAACAAGATGCTCTCACTGGTGAATAAATGAATATCCCGAATCCAATGCATTGACTTTCATGTACAGCTTTTCTTTAGGTCATTAATTGCAGAGGGTACACTTAAGACGCATATTACAGCTCATAAAATTCACAGATTACTTTTTAAAAGCAGAAACAGCTCATAAATATGTGAGAAATGCCAGAAGATTTGGTTTTACTTACATCTTATATTTGTCGTGTCGGCAGCAATCCTGCACTTTTCCGAGTTCCCTTCACTCTGTCTTTGCGGCCACATATGAACCATTTCCCTTCCACTTATCTGTTCCAATCAAACACAAAGATCTTCCACTTTTTCCTGTCGTTCTTTTCTAGCTTTCTAGTTCCACTCGTTCTTTACCGTCACGTAGACATTAAAAGCAGTGTGTGTTCTGGATTCCTGCACTTGCACAAAGCTTTTACCTGTGTTGCATTCTTGTCTCCCCCCCCCATTCTACCCGCCCTCTCAACTCTCTTTCTACTCTCCTTCTCGCTGTCTCTTGCTCCCTTGTCCGACACAAAATGCCCTCTGTCCTGATCTCAGGTACAAACTCCCACCCACCAACCCCCCAGCCTAGATTACTGAGAGGGCAGGAAAAACAGTGAAACTGTTTCTGTTGTTCCAACACAAAGACGCCAACGGTGGATGGGATGACAAGGTCGGGAAAGATGGATATATGTAGAGAAAGAGAGATAAAGTACGAGACAAGTAAAGAGGAGAAAGTCAGGGAAAAACTGATACGGTAATAAAGAAGGTAAAGCAGAACAGTGGACAGAGATTGAATGACGTCCTGTCAGGCTGAGGTATTTGAATAGTGTGTGTGTGTGTGTGTGTGTGTGTGTGTGTGTGTGTGTGTGTGTGTGTGTATTGTGTGTGTGTGCAGGTTCAGGTACACTATGGTGCATTGGAGTCTCAGTCTGTCCTCATGGCTAACTGTCTCCCAGTCCCAGCGAACAAAGAGCCTATTGACTCAGTAACACACAGGAGCTTTCTATCTCCTCCACAGGCCACTGCTTTGTGCTTGTCCCCTTCAACACACACACATTTCCAAATTCCCCCAATGCATACACACACACACACACACACACACACACACACACACACACACACACACACACACACACCACCACTCCACCTGCACCTACTTATATCTGCCCTCTTTCCTTGACTGCTCGATATTCAACGTCGATCTGTCCATTCCGTCTCGCCAGGCGTCCAAAAAATACCCATTTTTAAAAATCACTCAGTTAAATGTTATAGACAACAATGAAAATGTGATAATTCTACTATTTCCCACTGCAAACCAGATCATTTTGACCAATTTCTATGAATACAGCGACATTCACTCTTTGTGAAGTGGCTCACTTTATTTAAAGAGGAAATGCTTTTTAATGGACAAAGAAAAGATGATTATAAAATAAAAGTAGCAGAAGATAGGGTTGCTAATGATTATTTAAAGATGCGGTGCCAGGTTTCCATGTCATGTCTAATGGCTTGTTCTTGCTGGACCCAGCAAACGTTTGGCATTTTTGCTTGATAAATGACCTGGGTGATGGATCGATTATTTAAATTGTTGTTGATTACTTTTCTGTCAGTTGAGTAATTGATAAATCTAACAATTGTTTCAGCATTAAAGAGTCACAGGATCTTGTATGGAGGGAAACACTTTCTGCACTGACTTCTGTGTGTTCAGTAGTACGATGACTCACTCCCACCTTCCAGACATCACAATTGCTTGGGCTATGCTCTATCGTTTTAGAATTTCTAAAACCAACAATGCAACAATAGGGTCCTCCATATTGGAAACCTGGTGAATGGGTGTAGCATCGGCCAAGTAAGGACCCATTCAATTATGGAGTGAATCAGAATTAGAGGGCGGATACACGCATTATTCATCCCTGATAGAAACGGCCTTGGTGCAGGTCTGCGCGCTCTGACTGCCGTTCTAGTTTTTTTTAGAAAACTCCTTTTTGTTTGAAAAACCTAATGCAACAATTCTAAGAGTTTAAAAGTGTGCACCGTTATCCTCATTTGTTAGATTCATTGTGTCTCACCCCTCTCTGTTGCAGCATCTTTCTGCTCCACCTTCAGGTGGTCAGACACTTTGTAAGAATTAGTTTGATTAGTTACGCTGGCTTCAAAGTCTACTTGTGACGGATGAGTACACAGTGCAGACAAGATCATTCAAGACAATGGACATCCACTGCCGTTTTTTTTATATTTCGGTGGAGAAAAAATCATCAGGAAATGTTGATTTCTGGGTGAAGCCTCAGCATCTGTGTTACACTAACTAACTAAGTCTGCGGACAAACAAACTTTGTGTAGTCTGTTGCTTCTATAAGTATCTCTCTTGCCCCCTTGTGGAGCGACACCAGGACTACAGATAGCCAAGGAGGCGCTCCCGAGGTCTGCTAGAGGCACATTAATTATAACCTCCATGTTCCCAGTGGGGAATTAGGCTTAACGAGGTCCGGACAGAGCAGGGGGATTATGAGGTCTCACTAACACTACAACTGCCTCGCCAACCATTGAGCTCCCTTCTGAAGTTAACTGGCTGAATAACAGTGCATTATGGTAGTTTGTGTGTGTGTGTGTGTGTGTGTGTGTGTGTGTGTGTGTGTGTGTGTGTGTGTGTGTGTGTGTGTGTGTGTGTGTGTGTATGTGTGTGTGTGTGTGTGTGTGTGTGTGTGTGTGTGTGTGTGTGTGAGAGAGTTGGACAGATTACCTGAAACTGAGTAAAAGAGAAAGTAAGAGAAAAGACGGCATAAAGGTCACAGTGATCTCGAGCAGAGAAGGAGAGAGGGAGAGAGAGAGAGAAGGAGAGAGAGACGGAGAGAGAGAAGGAGAAAGACAGAGAGACAAGGAGAGGAGAGCGAGAGAGAGGGAGAGAGAGAGAGAGGGAGAGAGAGAGAGAGAGAGAGAGAGAGAGAGAGAGAGAGCGAGAGAGACACACATGTAATTAGGGAAAGGGAGGAAGGGTACCAGAAGAGAGAAAGTAAGTAAGAAAGAAACTGTATTTAAAGGAAAAGGTACATTTTTTTCCAATTCTATCTTATTACAATACTCATTTTCCATATGCAGGTAAAATACTTTTTGGTCACTGTAATCCTTCCTGAATCTATCTCTTATTAGCCCGATGTAAGATATAAAAAAAAAAAATGCAGGTTTGAATTTCGACACATTGCCCCGCCCTTCTTCAGACCGCACTTGACGCAAGTCTCAAGTTCAACTTTTGGGTGTTTTTGCAGTCTGTGTTAATTCACCCAAAAACATCCAGTAGCCTACAGCTGGAGCTAGCTAGCAAGGTTAGCACCAGCTGTGTGTGCTGTGCTTATTGATTCAACTTTTTATTATTTTTTCCTCGAATAAGTGAAGTGTCAAAAATGTTATACGAGTTCCCAGAGCCCGGTTTTGTCCGAGCTACACTTGAATCTGTATTGACTGTAAGCTAAAGACGTTATCTGCAGCTACGTGTCTGCTGTGTTTGTGTGTCAGCTCAAAACTCGCCAGGAACCTTTTTATTATTTTCCTGCAGTCTCGCTCCTCTGTCCTTTTTTAAACTTTTAAACTGACAACCACAGAAACTGTGCCCCTAACCCACTACAACTTTACGTCTATCAGAACCGCTGTTTTCCATTGGCTTTGTACACAATGATACCAATTGCTTTGCACTCAGTAACACACCATTACAGTGAAGTCGAACAAGGAAAGACCTGCTTCACTGCAGTACGGAGAAAAGGAATGATTATAGCGACCAATAAATCGCTTGAGTTAAAATCCCAAACTGTCTTTTAAACACTCACGAAAACAGAGGGAGAACGACAGAGAGTCAGAAAGAGCGTTGGAGAGAAGAAAGAGAGGGAGGGCACACTGGCCTAGATATTCGCCTGTAAGCTGCTCACAATGCAGACATGGCAACTGGCCGTGCGAGGCAAGCGCGGGAGACGAGATGAGAGGAGAGCGGAGAGATGGGCAGAGGAAAAAAAAGAACGAGGGACAGAAAGTCAGGCCCAGGCCAGAGAAAGGATTAGTGATCAAAGACAGCCACCGGCCATCCTGAAAGCCCCCTACACACACAAACACACAGTCATAGAGAGAGGGAGAGAATGACGGAGATTAGAGTTTTTTCCATGGGGTTAATCATTTACCTTCCTCCTTCCCAGCAGCACCTTGGCTGTGAGAATGAGCACTTGCATAAATGCATAAATCCATTTGCATTAGCCGTAGTGTAAATGTTAAGAGGACAAATACACTCGCACACACACCCATTGATTGATTATAGTGCTGTAATGAGAATATATGCCAGTCTAACTTTCTCTCTAATTGGTTTCATAGCCTTTTCCCTGGAGAAGTGCTTTGGGAAGAAAACACAATATGACATCTACATTTTCCTCCTGCAGAAATTCCAAGCTGAAAGCTAGACTTCTGAAATGCTTTTAATTCTTTCTCAACCTCTGTCTCCTTCACTCTGACGAGTCGCCGATGAAGAGATAAACAACGTGCTGGAGATACCAATTAGGCCGTCAAGCAGCAGCACAACAATCTTCAGCACTCCTCTGCTTCCCAAAGGAGCGCTGGTGGGGGGAGAAAAAAAAAAGAAGAAACAGCAATGGAGGAAAGGAGGACGGGAAGGGGAAGCTCTTGCAGCGAGGAGGAGAAGAAGAAAACTTTGTAAGAGCTTACATCCAATCAGGGAATCCACACACACACACAGAAATACACACATCTCCCCTGTCAGAGGCTTGACCTCCACTAGCTGAACTCGCTCCTCCGTATTCCATCGCCCTCCCACCAGCTGACCTGATTGGCTAATGACGGCTCATTTATCTTGATGCAGCACCTGCAGTGTCTACAAGGA
The DNA here is from genome assembly GCF_900634415.1 of Cottoperca gobio. Taxonomy (NCBI): domain Eukaryota; kingdom Metazoa; phylum Chordata; class Actinopteri; order Perciformes; family Bovichtidae; genus Cottoperca; species Cottoperca gobio. Next base: position 3,726,871 of record NC_041359.1, on the reverse strand, counting down.
ACATGTGTGTGTGTGTGTGTGTGTGTGTGTGAGCTAGAAAGTGCCCGCACACACACACATACTGTATATCTCATCCCTGCTAGACTAGCTGTGTGTACGGCAGCGTTGCCCTTGCTGCAACAGCTTGCACACATTGGTTCACCTCTGGGAAATGATGGAGAGGAGAGAGAAGAGGAGGAGGAGAAGATGGAGAGGAAGAAGGGAAGAGCACGAGGAGGGAGATAATGATAAAGGGGGAAAAGGGGAGAAGAAGGGAAGAGAGAAGAAGAGGAGGAACGAGGAATTGGAGGAGGAAATGAGCAGAATAATAGGAGGTGGAAGAAGAAATGAAAGAGCTGAACAACATGAGAAAAAGAGGAGATAACGAAGAATGAGAGAAGAATGATTAAAAGATAAAAATAGATAAAAGAGAAGGGGAGAGGGAGAAACAAACACCAGAGGAGAGAATGGAGGAGGGGAGCTCAAATGAAGAGAAGAGGGATTGATGCATGTTTTATTCACTCAGCGCTAACACTTCTTTAATTACCGCAGCTGAAATCATTGCCAGAGTGTGATCACTGCACGCGTGAGTACGGGGGGGGGGGTTTAATATGTGTAATATACTGCAACCATTATTTAGCAAGTCAAGCTAGCCAAAGGGACAAGCCAAGCAATCCCGTAAATGCAATATACTGTAATCCCAGCATCCATCAATTACCTATTTAAAATTATAGGTAGAAATAATTACTTTCCCTTTTTTTTGTCGTTCCACTTTACATCTATAGCATGAACTCTTTCAGTTTTTAATTAACATTAACATAATAATGGTGCCGGCATAACGACTAATCGTTATTTTACTTTTAACACTGAATAGTACTCAAGTTTTACTCCTTCAAAATGAAACAACTAAATAAATCATATGTAGATGCTTCACAAACCACCCATATCATCATTTAAAAAAAAGATTGACGTTACCAAACCCTGAAATAAAATTACAGTTTATTACAACTTGGGTTTTATTTTTGCAGCTCTGGCCATTGGTTCTATCATTTATGATTACATTGTACTCACCAAAGTAGCGCTCCAGACTACAACCAAAATGTTTGCATACGTGTCGCATTCATGCGAGCACATGATGATCAATGTCATTGGTGCCCCCGCCGGAGCGTGGACCTCAGCTACTGTCTATTCCTTCCCCGCCTCCAAAGTCTCAAAAATCAACTTGACGTGCTAGCAAGTGTTGAGCAGGTGCGAGTGCTATGGGAGGGTCAAGCTAGCTCTCGTCCCAGCTCTGTACTGCCGCATTTGTGCGAAGACGATTTGCCGCTTGTGGTCATTGTAATGTGCACTCGCAGAGCAAAATTTCTCTCGTAAGGATGTTTTTACACTTGTGGCTACTGTTTCGTGCACTTGCAGAGTACGCATGCGCCTGGTTATAAAGTGCGCCGATTTTGGGACATGACAACATAGCTAAATGTAGATCCAATGGAGCAACGAAAAGTCAGAATACCAGACTATTATACCGGAGTCTCCTTCAAATGAGCTAGCAGTTCATTTGAAGGTCATAACGCAAGTGAATAATATACCTGTTGTGAATCTAGTCGACAGTTTAAGTAATAATTCACCAATCTTTTCTCCTCCAATTAAATTTGGCAAATTTATGTTTTTTTTTATTGCATTTACGCTTATGTTGAAAGAATAGAAAAAACCTTGTTCGTCCGACTTGGGAGTATGCCCACATTATTTCCAACTGCAAGTCTGGTAGTCACATCGTTTAAATAACGTCAACTGACTACTTTTGCTATGTCGCATATTTTGGCGATTCCTTATTAGCTAAATCAGTTAGTGTTGATTCTGGATCTTATATAACTGCCAGCGATGGAGGCTTTGTAGACATATAGCCCACTGTTTTTTGACACTTTTGTTCACCAAGTGGGAGATATTGAGGCTGTCCCATCTCCGATACAGAATTACAACTCAGAGGCTTATGTGTAAGTTGTTTTTAGTTGCTCATAATTAAGATCTAAGTGGTCTAGCTACAAGATTAAACCCAAGTTCCAATAACTACTTTTCGTTAAGGTTTGGTTACGTTTATGTGACTGAAAATTCGGAAAAATGTCGTGTTTAAAATAAAACCATTGTTAGCTGTTAGTAAAATACGGAGCGCAAACCAGTTTCCTGTGTGTGATTCCAACATATTGTGTGCCCACCCTCCTCGCATGGAGTTTTTCTTGGCACTATGTGAACGTCGTGCTCCTTCAGCCTTTGCTTCTGAAAGAGGAAAGCCTTTATTCGAGCGCCCACAAGAGGTTGCTTGAACATGAGTTGTTTGAAGAGTTCAGGTGAGGACAGACTCTTTCCTTATGACATCTATCAGCTCATTAACAAATGAATCTAGATAGTAGAAGGTAGAAGGTAATCAATGCAACCCAGTTAAATGATGTTCCTATACAACTAAACTGCCTTCTTCATTTCAATTGGAAACGTATTTTTTGACGGATCACGCTGGCAATTTTAAACACGTGGTTAACATTGTGAATTGAAACAAACAAAAAGGCAACAAAACTATTTAGTAAAACATCAACGTCACTTAAGTTATGTGCGTAAATTCAATTAAATCAACATTGACTTTTTGTTTCAGACAGGACATGAACAACGGTCTCCTCGGGTAAAAAATATATTACCCTCGCAATGTAATTGACAGTGTTGTCGTACGGAAACGACTATTATATATATATATATATATATATATATATAATATGGCTATTATTTCTTACTCCAACTTGTGTTAAATAACATTTTTCTTACGTCTCAAAGTTCACCCGCTTATTTGCCGTCTTTTCAAAAGTACACCAGTTTGACTTTTCTGGAGCAACAATACAGCAGCGTAGTTTATTTTTTATATAATTGATTACCGCAATCGCCTTAGATGTCCTGCCTTAGTCATCCCTCTCTCTTTCGCATCTCCTCCTCCTCTACTTCCTGACTGCAGAGAGAAGAGGGTTTGCATGTATTATGTCTTCTTTTGTTCTTTGCTGTCGGCTCATTGTCAAAAGAAAGGAGTAGAGAGGAAGAGGGCGGTTAGTGAGGTAGACGCAGGGAGAACGTGAGAGAGGGAGGGAAAGGATGAGTGGGTCTTGATGTGACATCCGTCCTGACTGTAGGTAGATATTGGATGCTTCACCCACCTCTACAACCCCCACCTTTCTCTTTGTGCATTCTTATCTTTTATTTTCTCTCTCGAGCCAGGTGCTGCTTATCCAGCCTTCAACACATCTTATCCTTCCCCACCCCCCCCATCCTGCTTTATCTCTCACACTGCCACCACAAACTCACACTTTGACATATGAACACACACATTCCTTCAACCTGCTCCCCTGTCTTCCCCCTCCTCCTGCCTCCACATCTCCATCTTTCCCTTCCTCTGCGGGACCGCTGGAGGCAGCTGGCGGGCCACGACCTATCCTATCACTGCTCTGGAGTCAGCCCTGACACGCAGACATGGCAGGCAGACATACAGGTAGGAAGATAGACAGGCAGCTAGGAGCTCAGCAACTCCAGATCTGTATCTTAACTCATGGCTTAATCTGGAGGCTTTTTCCAGCGCAGCCAGCTACTGTAGCAGCTAAGAGCCGCAACAGACAAATCAATTCAGCTTAAACTCTCCGAAATCTTTAGAAAGTCAAGTTTGTACAAAACAAGCCAGGCACTTTAACATCCCCTGTTTATTTTGAGTATTATTTTGTGGGTGGTGCAGTGCAAATTGAGAGAAAACACTTAATTCCTGTGAGATGCATTGTTTCGAAATCTCCCAAACTGAGATGCCCTTTTGTCCTCCGCCTCCGACGTCCAGCATCTAGGCCAAAGTGTGTGGGGTTTGGCAATGTTTCAGCGTTGCTATTTCATACTTCCGCAGTATATTACTCACTCAATATAATTCCACTGGTAAATTTGCAGCTAATCTTTGAACTTTCTTTTTTTTGGAGTGCAAGTGTTGTCGCTGCTGGCTGTAACGGGAGGGAGGGGAGGGAGGGAGGCTGGCGAGGCTGCCTGAGCCGAGCTCTCCATCCTGATTTAGAATTAGATCTATTTCTGTTCATCCTCCAACCCCGCCGGGAAATATTTAAATCTGCCACGGAATGTGTGTATGTGTGTGACAGAGAGAGAGAGAAAGACAGTAAAAAAAAGTAGAGATCATTTAAATATATATATTGTTGGCTGGTTGTTTAAGAATTTGCATTTGGTACACGGCTTTGGCAGTGTGGTTTTCTATTCGCGGGCATGCCAATTAAGTCACTGAAGTCAAATCAAACAGAATGAGAAAAGAGGAACATAGAAAAAGAAATAGATAGATGGAAAAGAGGAAAAAACCCAAAGGGGGGAGTGTTTGCAGGCTCAATGTGAACTAGTGGGGAGTAAGACTCAAGCCGTGGTCAGTAATTCATAAGCGGAGCACGTACGGACTAAGCCAAGCTCACCCTCTGGCTACACACACACACACACACACACACACACACACACACACACACACACACACACACACACACACACACACACACACACACACACACACACACACACACACACACACACACGCACACAATCACTCACAATCACACTAGCAGTTTGGACAAGCCTGAGCCACATTTTCAGTTCCATATCCATCCTACATTCATTCAAATGTCACCACCAGCACCTTTGACCCCTGTTACCGCAAAAAACAACACACACACAATTTCACACAGATACACACACACTCTACACTATCTTCATTTCTTTCTACAGTTGAAAAAGAGACAGTATACCCAAACTTTAAAAAGAAACTAATTTACAGCCTCAAACTGTGAAAAGTGTGTTTATCAGATAAGGAGGTGACACAAACTCACCTCAGAGTGGAACCCGGCGCTCCGCTGCTGAAGCTGTGGTGTAGAAATGACCGGCTGCACCCGCCAACCTCACACAGATTCATGCACACACACGCGCACGCTCACACTCGGAGTCGAGTTGTGTGTGAGGACAATGAGACCGGACTGGATGGAGCTGAGCAGCGGTAGTAGGAGGAGGAGGAGAGCGAGCAGAAAGGAGAGGGAGGAGGGAGATGTGTGGTTGGGCGGGAAGGTGTAAAGGAGAGGGAGGGAGGGAAAAAGGGAGGGAGGGAGGGAGGGAGAGAGAGAGAGAGGGAGAGAGATGAATACAGCAGAAGAAGAAAAGAAGTGGCTGAAAAAAAAGAAACGTGAAAAGAGTCCCACTGAAGCCGAGTCCCTCTTGTTCCATTTGTATTTTTTTGTGTATGTGTCTGTTGAGTGTTTAAAATGTGTTAAGGTGTGTGTGTGTGTGTGTGTTGAGTGTGTGTGTGTGTGTGTAAAGGCTCTTGAGGGTCTCCGGTTCGTCTCTTGAGACTTGGCGCCCTGCCTCAGAGCAGAAAGTGTAGCGAGAGCGGCTTTACATCTCTTCTAAGTGTCGATGTGTGTGTGTCCACTCAATCAGTTTGCCTGTAGCTTGCCAGCATTACAACACACCTCTCTCTCTCTCTCTCTCTCTCTCTCTCTCTCTCTCTCTCTCTCTCTCTCTCTCTCTTTCTCTCTCTCTCTCTCTCTCCAGTGAAATACCTCTGCCACTAATCTCTCAACTACTCAAGCTCTCTGTGTCTTGCTGTGTTTTCTCACTAAGCTTTGCACTGTAAAAAGGTCACAACAACAACACATTAGACTAAAATAATAATCATTTCTTGTAAAGTATGAATAATTGTAGTTGTCTGTGCCAAAACAGCTACATTTGTGCCTAAACACTATTACAAACATGACAATGACATGTTCCTTCAGTTTATTTTGAATTATTTCCACATACATCTATAAAGCTGTAAAAGCTCACCAGAGCATAAAATGTATATTAATCCGCGGCTGAAAATAGTCCCTAATAAACACACTATTTACAGTGCCCAGCTGTTTAAGGAAATGACTCAGCCTTTGTTAAAAATGTAACTATATATTTGTGAGGGCCAAGAGAGCCACAGACAGAGTAGAGAAGTTGGAAAGTATTTAAAGACGCAATAACACATTGTTGGTTTTGTTTTTTTCATTGAATTTGGTGACAATTTAAAAGAGTTATATTTAAAGACTACACACAAACTCTGCACAGTAGGATATTCACTTACAAACACACACAGTCACACACACCTTGAGCTCCAGGTGTATGTGTGTGTATGTGTGTGAAGTTCCATACAGCCTCAATCCTCCGGCTCAGCCACAGAGAAGCCAATGTCCACACCCAATTATTTGCTTCTCAAAGGCAGACAGATGGAGAGTCGGGAAAAAACAGAGAGCGAGGTAGAGAGAGTCAGAGTTAGAGTTAGAGAGAGAGCGAGCGAGGCTCTTTGACGATCTGCATAGGGGGGAATTAATTAGAATGAAAAGAAATGGAGAGAAGAGAAAGTCTCTACTTCGCTCGAGTCCGGAGAATAGTTTCACAATTAGTCAAAATCCCAAATAGAGCCTGTGGACACAACTCAGCAGAGAGAGAGCGAGAGAAGCAGATCAAAGAGAGAGAAAGGGACAGAGGAGCTGAAGTTGTTAGATAAATGATTGGCAAGAGCATGTATGTTTTTTGTTTTGTGTGTCCGTACCCTCCTGAGGCGAGCGCTGGTTGTCCTGCCTTCTCAGTCCTTCTGTTCTTCTTTCAGTCCCTCTTCTCCTCTACTTTTTCTTCTCCCTCCTTCTGCTCTCCACTGTCTGGGATATTCCCTCAAAGAAGAGTCAGGCTCAAGGTGGATGGAGGCATCGCTGCACTCCAAACACGCTCCAGCTTTTGCTATCTTCTTCTCTTTGACTCTTTTCTCCGTTTTCTCCTTTCTCCTCTCACTTTTGTCGGCCGGAGCATTTTTCTTTCTTCCCGGCAGCGGTGACACACAGCGTAGGGGGGGTTGAGGACAAGGAGGGGTGGAGAAAAAGACTGAGGCAGAGCAACAAAAAAAAGGAGGGAAAATAGCAAGCGTAGGTAGATGGAAAGGAGAGCGGGGAATGACGGGGAGAGGCAGGTGGAATCGGTAGTGACACATCGCGGAGGTGTGTGTCTGCGTGTGTGTGAGTGTGTCAGAGCACGGGGGCCGTCCTTCTAGCCGACACACCACCAACGAGGAAGAGGTGGAGGAGTAATACATGATGGATAGAGGGGAGTGATAGAGCAAACATGCCACCTCCTCCCTTCCATACACACACATTTTTACACACACACACACACACACACACACACACACACACACACACACACACACACTCACACACACTCACACACACATTTGCACACACACACACACACACACTCACACACACACTCACACACACACGCACACACTCACACACACACACACACACACTCACACACACACACACTTCATCATTCATTATCATTCACTAGATTTCACCATGACACGCATGGCTAACCTACTCACAGAGACGGAGCCAAACACTGAACTGAATCCTAATGGAGGAGAGGCAGAGAGAGGGGAAGAAGAGGAGGGTGTATCAGGCGAGCAGGTGTCCCCTCTATGTCTATTGTTCCCTATCAATGTGTGTTTATGTGCATGTGAGTGTGTTCGCGTCCTTCCAGTGTGTGTACGTACGCACACACACTAGCATGTGAGCTTTTCTTGTGGTAAAGTAACTTAAACAACGCACACATGTATCTGTTTCAGAATCAAGCTCTGCTTCTATTTTGGTATTCAAACTGCTGTAAGCCAAACATTTTCAACGTAAAACCACTCACAAGGATTCAGTGTTCCCTGAGAATTTCACTCTTAAGAAGTTTGTGTCTGGAACATAATTCATACCGTCATGTGACAGACAGCTGAAATCGTTTTTTTCACAATTGCAATATGAGTCATAGTTTTCCAAAATGATAATGAGACAAATCGACATATATACAAACCTTGTGAGATTAGATTGACATTCAAGGCATTTAAAACAAACAAACATCAAACACAAATTGATTTCAGTAATTTGACACATATTTCCCAACCATTGTGACAACGGGAGAATATGCCTGCACCTGGGCTAGGAACAATGCTGGGTGGTGAAGTATGACTTCATACATTAATAAAAAGGCACGGTGAAACACCACAGCACGGAAAACCTTGAGGTCTGTAGCTACTGTAAAACGCTTTTGAGCAATCAAATCATTACATTTACTTCATTGGTCCATATAACAAGATTACATTGCTTGCCGACGAGCGCCAATTAGTTAGAATAAATCAATTTGGGGAGAAAATGTGCTCCCCAAGCACTAATTCTTGATTTCTTTGAAGATGCAGTTGACTCAATGATATTACCTCGAGGTCTATTCAGTAGCTGCGTTGGAGCAATCTACTTTCAAATAATTTGATATTTTGAGAGCTACACTAATTTGCTGCCTTGATAAGAGTTTGATGAGAAGATCAATGCCACGGTCATATCTGCTAAATATGGAGGAAGAGCAAGAAGCTGGTTGGCCTATCTTAGTCAATGAAGGGGCCATCTAAACACCTTCCACTTTCCCTCATCAGTCCTGCAGTTTACAACCAGCCCTTTCCCACACACTGCTCACCAGTTCGTCCAAGTTGACGTGTGTTACATGCCTTTGAGTTTCAGCCTTTTGTATCTGATCCGTTCCTGTTGTTATGCCTCCACACCGGCGACAGACGTGACATCACGCCTTTCCCATTCTTGTGAACACGACATCCCAGGAACGCCTGGAGGGAATTTCATTACATCTGGCACAAACGTCCACTTGGACTCCAGGATAAACTGATTAGAATTGTATGGTCAAAGGTCAAGGTCACTATGACCTGAGGAAACACATATTGAGCCATAACTCACAAATTCATGTGCTCATGATGACAATGTTCAAAGTGACGACATTCTGGACAGACATGGGTGTAAACTGCAACTTGGTTGGCGGAGGCTTACAACCACAAGGAGGAATTTCTAGTTTTCTCTGTTACCTGTTCTGGATTTACCTGCCTGTTTATCCCCTGCCTACCTACTCTTCGTCAGATGTGTTTGCCTGTTTGGACTGACTTCCTGTTGTTGACTATTCTCTGCCTCAAAGCTTTGTTTAAATAAATGATTGTACTCTACCAGTCAGCTTTTATCGTCTGCATTTGGGTCCTATCGCTGTTAGCCCATCACACCAGCCTTGACACACATAAAACAGTGTGCAGGGACTTCCTTCATCTTGTTGTCGCTGAGTGGTTACCAGACAGCATTGGCTCGGCAAAGAAATGGTTCTAGCACAAAGACTCCCCATAACACTACAAGTTGACATTTCTACATTTCAGTTTTTGTACACATTAAACAACATACAATGTGTATAATATTGATTGTAGTAGTAGATTGTAATAGTGTACAGACATGAGACTGGTTTAGATATTATCTAACTCTGCAAGACAGCAGTAGGCTAAGTATATTCCACACTACTGCTCTCCCATTCACCCCTCCAACTCCATTATAAAGTTTGCAGATGACACCACTGTGGTCGGCCAAATATATAAGGGAGACGACGAGTCGGCATACAGAGACGAGATCCTGAAGCTGTCTGCGTGGTGTTCAGCTAACAACCTACATCTGAACACAAGCAAAACAAAAGAAATCATCATTGACTTCAGAAAACACCATCCAGAACCCGCCCCCCTTCACCTCAATGGAGAGAGAGTGGAGAGGGTGCCCACCTTTAAGTTCCTGGGGGTTCAAATTTCGGAGAGCCTCAGCTGGACAGCACACACCACTGCAGCAGACAAGAAGGCCCAGCAGCGACTACACTTCCTGAGGGTGCTACGGAGGAACAGACTGAACAAGAAGCTGCTGGTGTCCTTCTACCGGGCGACCATCGAGAGCGTGCTGTCATACTCCATCTCTGTGTGGTATGCTGGATGTTCAGCTGACAAGAAAGCCCTGCAGAGAGTGATTAGGATGGCAGAGAAAACCGTTGGCTGTCCCCTGCTCTCTCTGGAACACATCTCCACCTCCCGCTGCCTCAGCAGAGCAAACACAATAATAAAGGACATCTCTCACCCAGGTCACAGACTGTTCTCTCTCCTGCCTTCTGGGAGAAGATACAGGAGCTTCAAATCACGGACAAACAGACTAAAAAACAGCTTCTACCCCTGGGCCGTCAGGCTGCTTAACCACCACACCTAATGCAATAACCATAACAATCTTCTCACACATACACACTCTGATTGCACTTTTAAGTAATAGATTAAGTATAATCTATTTTTATATCAATATTTTTAACTATGTATTCCCCGTATGATTGCTTATGTTGTCTGTCCTACTGCCGTAATTTTAATGTTATGTATGTCTTTGTATTGTTTGCACACTGGGACAGAGTGGCACTCTGAATCTCATTGTACTTTTTGTATAATGACAATAAAAGGCTTTACTTTTTTATGTAACATATATTTTTTAAACATAAACAAATATGATGGGGAGCATACCTGGACAGACCAACGGGTTCCCTAATGAGTGTGTTTTGCAAGACAACATTATAAAAGGTCCAAATAAGTCATGGTGAACCTTTCATGTCATTAAGTTGTTGTAACACTTAGATGGAGACGGAAAATGAGCTTGTACACAAAGGTGAGGTCGGAACTCCATCTGTGTCTGCAGCTTCTGTTCCTATGTTGTGAAACATGAAATCATGTAAGTTTGTTGCATGGGTCCACTTTAATGAGATGTAATAGCTGGCAGGCAAGCATCAATTAGGTAGGATTAATCATTTTTGGAGGCAAAATGTGCTCTCCAAGCACCTATTAAAGGCTGTAAGGATGGCTAAGCTGTTAATGGTCATGATCAACTTCAACTGTTCACTTTTTCTTGACAAACAAGCTTACTGAGTGTCCACACTGTATGCAGTTTCCCTTTTTACTCAGGTGTATAAAGAAACTCCGCAGCAGGTGTTACATTTGATGTTACTGTGACAACATCAAATGTCACTTGTAAATTGCAATGACAGTAAGGCTTCAAGATATAACTAAACAACAAATCTGGCTTTTCACATACTGATGAAATTCCACGTGATGTGTTCACAGCTCCACAGAAGAACATAATGTAATAACTGACATTAAATGAATAGGACATTTTGTTAGCTTTACATGTATTCCATCATTGGTGTATGTTTATTACTGGCAGTGATTGAATCAGTAGTTCAATGTAAACTAAGGCTGTAATCTTTGTAGGCGTTATTTGTTTTAATGAAACACTGTTTAGTTTTTGTGTTGTTCATACTTGCAGTGAACTCTATTCTCTGCTGCTGCAACAATTATGTTTGCCCACACTGCGATCATTAAAGACTCATCTAACTTTAACACATGTAATCAAGGAAATGGAAATTAGTTCCTTTTAAAGTGTTTTAAGTCTCCAAGTCCTCAATCTAATGAGCCATTAAGGTCAAATCCAAGTGAAGTGAAGCCAACAAATCATTGTGGAGCCAGCTACATGCATCCCTCAACCAGCAGCATACAATATACAACTCCAAGATACAATATGATATGTAATAGTGCCATTCATAGTTCAAGTGTAATCACTGACTCACCAGATAAAGAGGTAGAACGTTACAGAAACGATGTGTAGTTCATATCTGTGGTGGTGATGGCTGCTAAATGACCTGGAATGTAATATCTAAGGTGACAAAGTATCAAGACTGAGTTATTCATGTTAATTAAAGACAAATACAAAACATTATTACACTCAGTCAGAAATATTCAGAACTCAGGACTACAACTACTTTGGATTTGTTGTTATAAACAGTATTGTTATAATTGGAATAAAATGTACAATGTGTTCAAAGTCCACATAAAATGTTCAGTGGAAAAACTTAAATGAAAGGATTTTTGCGAAGTCTGCCTCAACACACCAACAAAAGAAAAATGTATTTGCAAGTGCAAAAAGAATATACTCTCAACCAACAAATATGGCAGTGGTTCTGGTGTCAAATCTCTTTCCAAAGAATAAAAAGCACCCTGGCGTATAGGAAGTGATAGGATTTATGTTTGTGGTAGTCTTAGTCGAGAAGAGTTGGATCAAATATTTACAGAAACTCAGAGGTCATTCACAAACAATCCAACAATCCTGTCCACACTGTATGTTTGCAAAGTTATCTCAAGTGATACAACTAGAACAGCAATGAGTGAACAAAGCTCACCTCTCCTCCCCTCAGATGAGTTGGATACTAAGTTTTGGTCGTACAGTATTATAATACTGTGGGAGATTTTCCTCACATACTGTATGGATATCATGTAGTGCATATGAGGAAAGGGATCTCCTGATGTTCCCTCTCCCAAGGTTTCCACCACTTTCCCATGAACTAAGGTTTTTTTTTTGGGGGGGGGGGGGTTCTCCTGGTCTTCTTAGGGAGCTTGTGCCACTTCGGAAATGTTACTGTTTCGAAAATGTAAAGCCCATTGAGACGTTGAGCCACAAGTTGTGTTCTTGTCCTAAACTTTTCTTATTTTTTTCCCCGTGAGGATTGCTCATGAGAGCTCATGTGCCATGTCGGGTATGGATTCAACCTAATGAATACCACCTGTTCACGAGTAGGTGCGTGTGCATAAGATTAGTTCATTAGCATAATCAGAGCAGCCCTGATAAACATTGCTACAGGCCACCGCTTCAAAAACGCTGTGCAAAACAGCGTGGTGTACCGGTGGAGCGGAGCTGAGTGCGCAACCAGGCAAACAAATGTGATTAACGGGGGAGAAAAAAATATTCAGGCAGACGTCAAGATCTAGCCGTTGCTGTGCTATTTGATGAAGAGGGAAAAGTGTCAATAAAAAGCAAAGGTTTTGGGTCACTGACAAAAGGAAACATAATAATTGCTTAATACCACCATCCCTTCCGCGAAATGTGTCTGAATGATGAGTGCTTCCAGTCCTTCTTTCGGTTGAGCAGGTGTCCCTTAAACGTCACTTATATTGATAATAGCTACCTTACATCTGTATGTGCAATCGACCAACTGTTCTTATCACATCTAATGGCATCAAAACAAGGAAGTGGTAAAGTAGTAAAGCTAGACTCTTGCTTACTTTGATTGGCTGCCTGGGCAAAGTGTGACATGGCCGAGCCGTGTGCTGAAAAGTATAGTAGTAGAGTATTTCAACTTTTAAAAAACGTTAGAAAACGTTGTGTGTGGCGCAAGAAAGGAGCGCACGCCAGGTACGCCGTACCATAGGAAAATTATGGGTTTTTTTCTGCCGACGTGTATTATCTAATAATGTAAAATATTCCAGAACAATACCCCCAGTAAAAATAGTGCCCGTGTGAAAATGATTATGCACTTTTAGACTGCGGTGTAGAAGATTGTTTTTTAAGTCATAGTTCATGTTAGTTTGCTACTCCACTCTCCTATAAAGGGGTAGAAATGAGGTAGGTGCATCTTGTAATAGTTGGTGTCCTATAAACAAGAAGGAGCTGACATTTACTCTGTGATTGTTCCATTTTACCACTTCTCATTGTTTGCCCAATTGCAGCACTTTTACACTTTGCACTGTTCTGATAGCAGATTCCCTTTCTGCAAAATTCTGCTGTAAAGTTTCTCCTTTTCTTAATGAGGCTTTGGTGGGTGGATTCCCTTGTTCTCAGTGTGGGTTTAGGGCTGTGGGGTGCCATTTTCATTTACTGGTTCATCATGTAGGCGTTACAAAGCCCCCTGAGAGTATACCAGTTAGTAAGGCCTATACGAATATGCTTCACTTTTTCCATCGCAAACAGCTTTCAGTTTCCGGCTAAGACAACGGTGGAATTCCATTAAGCTCTTCTAGGCTCCAATCTTTGAGCTGCATTTTTTATCATCTTCTCTGCTCACAATTTGTCTTAAAGTATCCTCTCTGTATTCTTCATGGATAACCCCACAGGGGTCATTTAAATCTCATCTTGTCTTACCTAACGGAATCTGCGGCCCAGTCAAGGAAACAAGTCAGTCGCCCACCTTAACTGTTGTCATTTGTCCTCATCTCATGACACCTTAGTGACACCCAGGGTGCCGATCACCGCCTCCTTCACCAATATCTCCCTTTCAATCACACTTTCAATTGCAAATCGTCTAATTTTCTGCTGGCATGTCAGCCCAGAGTGGAGATATGAGATCTGTCAAGTGCGAGACTGGGGGAGAACCTGCATCACGTAATGCCTAGACGCACGCTATTTCCTCAGTGTACGGCTTGCAATTCATTTTATAAATGTCAGACGAAGGTTGGCAAACCATCTAACTCAGCCGCCCCCCCACAGCATGATGGGTAATATTCTTATTAGAGATAATTTTGATCGGCTTCCTCTGCCCTTTTCATTGTCTGAGCAACAGGGAGGGAAGGAACTATGAGGTTTGTGTATGGATGTTTGTGTGTATGCATTTATATGCATTTATATATATATATATATAAATATATATATATATATATATATATATATATATATATATATATATATATATAAATGCATATAAATGTATATAAATATATATATATATATAACACATATACATACATTGATACATAGGTGTGTCTGAATGTTGAGGGTTTATGTAAGCAGAGATTAGAAATGCAATAAACCTGTCACATGGAGAATGCTGCTGTCATGGCATCAACCTGAGCACGCTGTCACTCTTATCTACTTTTTTTTCACACACACACACACACACACACACACACAAAAAAACACACACACACACACACAAACACACACACACACGGTACGGTAGAGGATTACAGCTGGATATTGACCATCTTAAGCCCTCCTGACTCCTATGTCATGCTGTTGGAGTACCAGCAGTGTTTGTGTGTGTGCGTGTGTGTGTGAGGAAACAGTGTCCCTGTGGCTATTGAACAGGCAGCTTGCTTCCCTATTTCTTGTGGTGCCACAGATTATTTCACGGCCCTTCGTCTTCTGTTTGTATGAGAGTGTGTATGAGAGGCCTCCCTATAAGAGTCATTTGCCATGCCTTTGGTAAACGATTGTGTGTGCGTGTGTGTGTGTGTGCATATGTTTGTACCATGGCCGAGACCCTGATGGGTCCCTAGACACTGAGGATGAGTTAGCCTCTGCCCTGGTTTCCATGGCAGCTGCTGGCTTTATTAGACTCTCACTTTAGCCCTCACAAACACAATCACACACACACACACACACACACACACACACACACACACACTTCATTGTACACTGACAGGGCTACATTGCCACCCCACCCCGAGGCGCTCGCATTTTGGAGCAGTTAAGCAACTTGTCAGGAATGAGAGATGGGCGATGTGTAGCTAAATGAAGCGCAATGGAGAAACCGTCACACGATTTCACACTTGAGTAGCCTCCGGCACTGCTGCCGCCCCACACACACACACCACACACACACTATCCCACACACACACAAACACAGAGGCGGGGTGAGATGAGCTTGAAATGAGAACCATGGCAAACATCAATACAGCCCTCCATATCTACGCTCGGCAAGAACCATTCTAGATCAATATTCCTCAGACCAAACCAATGTCACATTTGGTATGCTACAAGCCAGACAGCATTAGAGCCGCTCCAGCCAGCATCAATCAGCTCCGAGCCATCCCTCCAACCACTTACGTGGCTCATAACATGCTTCATAAAGGCTGTTACCACCTCCCCACACACACAATACACCAACATTCAGATCTGATATGGTGGTAAATACTGCAGTTGGAGATCATTGTAAGGCATCGCTATCACAATATGTAAAAACAATGTATTAAATGCTCTAATAGACTTTTTGGGAGATTGGTACCTTACTCCAGAGTTGCTGCTCAATATTCTGGACCTTGTTAAAACAACTCAGTCTAGGCTTTGAAACTGAAATAAATAAATCCAATAATGTTTTTAATCTCAGGTATGTTGCAGGTCCCCTGCTCTGCTCTTGGCCTGCTGAACCATTCAAAGCTTCAATACTACTTGGTGGCCATTCTGCACTCCAATATTAAAAGATAATTGCAACATCTGATTTCAGTTTTATTCTAGTTTGATTACTTTTCTACACTGCACAGTAATGAAAGGCATCTCAGCCACCAGCCAGTGGTCTGCTGGTCGCTGGCATGGCCGACTTAGGTTGCTTAGAGCAATGATTTGATCAGCTGATGTGAGGCAGTGCAAAATCAAAGAAGAGATCAGATCAAAATTTGACAAAATTACTGCCAAATGAATGGAGTTTGTCTGGACGAGATAGCTCCTTTTAAGCCATCCTACCCTTCATGGTGTTGCACTTACATTTGTCCCAATGGCTTTGCTGACCCCTGTTATCTTGAATCATGTTACTAGTTACTCCACATGAAGCTTGCAGCATGGGTATATTATGCAAGTGGCTCTGTTCTCATTTCTATAGTCAAAGCTTAATTGGTTGTGTTTCTGAGGGTGACTGTGTGGTGAAGAAGAATTATATGTGTGGGCTTGTTTGGAGGCTGGGTTGTGTTAATCATCTTAATCCATTGTGGAGTCACGAGATCAGTGGTTACCCGACCCGGGGTTGAGATCTCAAAAGGGGCAATCAAAGATCAAACATAAATGATTTAACACCTGTAGTTGGGTTCATTTTATAATGGACCAAAGAACAAAATGATACATTGTTACATACTCTGATCAGTTGTTGGTTCACTTTGACCTTTTACAATGAGGGAAGAGGTAAACATAATTTTCCCGTGAAATAAGTTGAATTTAGTGATGTCATCCTGCATCATTGTACTACGATCAATGTAACAAAATCTAAATCTGTGCACTTTATCATTCATTGTTCACTTATGAATTCATGTTAAAGTCGACTGTCATACAATGCTAACCAACCATACCAGAGTCTGCCTGGAGGCAGACAGATACACCTTCTTTTCAAGAGATCTCTGTCTGGTTGTTAAGTCTGATGATTGGGATAATAACCAACATTTTAATTACAAAAAAAATGATGACTGAATTAATTTGATTGAAAATTTAGCCGGTCCCAAAATGAATGCTATGTTCATGCTATCAATCTAATGTTTGCCTTTTTTAAAACCTCTTAACGGGTGGACGGGTGGACGGCCCGCCAGTGGGCCTTCGAGGAGTTTTATTGCACGATGTACATGTACATTTTCTTATTCTGAAAAATAAAAAATAAAAATTATATTTTTGGAAAGTTTGAATCTCGTCTATTTAGATATTGAGATGAAAATCACAACAGCGGTACAATCAGCTCCTCAAACTAGCAAGCACACTCAAAATCAAAATCATAACTTTGAGCCCACCTACCTATAAAGCCTCAGAAATATCCTCTTTTCAACAATATTAAAAAAAGACGCTCATAAGCAATTGCCAGATGTCCCATGTTCCATTGACACTTAATGTGAGCCAATCAGAGCTTCAATGGGTTTTTTACAACCTTCATGAGCCAATGAGTGTCAACTTCCTAAGAAAGTGCCCGTCCTCTTCTTTCATTGGCAGGCTGCGCAAGGAGCAGCGCAGACTCCCAGTGGCGCGTGCATCGTATAGACCAGGGGTCTGCAACCTGCGGCTCAGGAGCCACATGCGGCTCTTTAACCCCTCTGTAGTGGCTCCCTGTAGATTGTTGCACAATGGACAATCTTTCAAAGGGAACACCTCTTATCTTGGAGTTCGAGGTGATATTTTGACACTGAAATAAAATAAAATAAATTAAATTTCGTCAACTAAAATATGCGTCACATTCTACTGCGTCTACGGGCATGGTGCCTTTCCCTGCAGGTGGCTTATCTTGAGTTGCAGACCCCCGCCTTACTTGGTGTGCTAACCATGGATAAAACCAAAAAAAGATAAGTTTCGGAGGAAAATTGTTTAATTCTGCGTGGACAGATACATTTGCTTTCCCTATCAACAATGCTGGCTTACCAGTGTACTTGATATGCGGCGAGAAATGAACAGAAAATGTAATGTTGAAAGACATTTTGTGGGACATTTGTGAGGCTGTTGTGAATTGTTTAAAAGCCATGTGGATGAAAACACACTGAAACGGACATAATTAGGTACAAACTGGTTTACTCTTTTTAAGATATTAGGCTGCAGCTATATGCTTTTTTTTATTTCAAAGTGGGCTACATTTTTTATTAATTTCATTTTTAAATTAGATTTTTTATTGTTTTGTGTATTTTTATATTATATTTATTTTTATTTTATTTTATTCAACACATATGGGGAGGACTCAAATAGGCTGCATAGGTCTGTGTTTAATTTATTTCAAAGTAGGCCTTAACATGCCAGTGTATTATTTCCTTCTGTTCAAAAGAGTATGGTGTTTTCCATTGTTTAAACAGGTAAAAAATAGCAACAGTTTCATTCTGTAATTTCATAAATGCAACAAATATAGTATAACTATATATTACATCTATAAACTGTGTTATCAAATATGTTTTGCGGCTCCAGACACATTTTATTTGGTGGAAGAGGGGCCAAATGGCTCTTTAGATAGTAAAGGTTGCCGACCCCTGGTATAGACATTGAACATGCGTCATGCGTCACTTCCCATGGTTTGTTTTTACAAAATAAAATGTATTTTCAAAATTATATTTATTATTTATTGTTCAGAAGAAAATACAATAAAAACATACAAATATTAGAAAGAAATGTGTTTATACTTCACTTACTCTGTGTGATTACTACTAACAGGGAATATGGGTATATAATAGTTATTTATAAATAAATAAAAATTATATTTTATTAATAAATATTATAATATGTACACATGCACAGTTTGTGTACGCCTGGTGTTACTCTTAGAAGAATATGTCTAATAAAGTTTTTATCCTTTTTATCTGAAATTGGAAGTTTTACTTCATAACACTTGGTGCTATGTTTTTATTGTGTTTTCCAGTCCTACCAGCTATACCATCTTCAGACATCTTTTTCAACAACAAACTTCAGGCGGAGTGTATTTTCTTCAAATTCAGTATATTCAGACCACTATTACTCAGTGCCAGAAGCACTTGGAGTGATTCTTCACTGTTTTGTAAGAACAAAAAGAGAGTTGTCTTTTGAATGAGACCAAAATCATGCAGCTGGTGCAAATGGTTGAAGATCAGCTTTACTTTGGGTATGTGTTTGTAGGTATTTTCGGGTAAATTCCCCCACCCCTTAAGAGGTAAGTCTTGTATAGAAGTATATAAAAAAAATACAATTAATTGAACTGCTCATGTTAGAAGAAGAAGACACACTTTATGTCTCTAGAGGGGAATTTTTCACTCTGTTTGTACACATTACACACATAGGCGACATACACACACATGCACTGGGGGAACCAGTGGGGGTTCAGTGGGAGTTCAGTGCCTTGCTCAAGGGCACATCGGCAGTGGAGGCCCATGAGGTGAACTGGCACCTCTCCAGCTACAAGTCCTCACTCTGTGTGGGTACTTAAACTGGTAACCCTCCAGTTCTCAAGCCGATGGACTGAGCCACTGCAGCACTATACATGGCTTTGTATACCGTTTTTGTGTATATACATATATATATATATATATATATATATATATATATATATATATGTATATGTATATATATATACATATATGTGTTGCACATATTGATGCATTTAATACACATTGTAATGAATAATTATAAGCTATCTAGTGTTAGAAGTATGACCAATAATGCTCATATTAGATGTTTTTATGAGACATGATTTGCATACGATGGCAATATTCAGTGCCAGTGTTGGAAGCGTAAGTGTACTGTTTATGTGGCTGGTGACATTAAGACTGTGACACATCTCTCTGATGATTCTGCAGACCACGGACCAACAATTAATGCTGACTTGTTTTAAAATAAAACCATAGTAATGATCTGATCAACCTTAACCACACTGCAGTGGTAATGCACAGAAATGTGTAGTAACCACACAAGAAACAAAGATTAAATTACAGCGGATTGCAGATTTGTGGTGTTGTATGTCACATTGTGAACAGCATGATTTCTCCAAGAGGGCGTTTCTCGTGATTGGCTCAGCTGTTTCAGAGCGATGACAACAGTGATGTGACTGGCTGAGAGCATACAGTATTTGTCCGTTACCACACCGTTTCACCTGGGAATACTTCACAGTACAGAAGCTCAAGACACTCTAACTCCCATTTCACTTTAAAGGTGCAGTCCACGATTCTAATTCAATACACTTTGTGTCAAATTCAGCAAATATCTCCTCACGGTCCACTAGCTGTCTGTTTTGTGTGTGCGCTGAAATAAAATCCGGTGTTCATACCCAGCCCTGGCTCTTTAAATGAGAAAATAACTAAGTGGCTTGGACCGAGCCACACAGCACTACTCCAGCCAGGACAGGTTGAACGTGAGGGACCGTAAATCTGGCACATGCTAACGTTCTGAAGCAGCACAGACAAGACGGGTGTTTGTTAGGGTGTTACATTCAAATACCATCAATCTTTCTCCAGAATCACAGACCTGTGTGTTAACGACCTCACCATTCAGCTTCAAGTTAGCAGTACACTTATAATTATTGAATCATAACCATGGGCCCTGGACACACATTTGCTAAAGCTCACATAGACATGCATGAACACACATGTACCATGCACCCTCTCCCAGCACACTAATACTGTAACCTACACACAACTGTACATGTATTATGTTGCATCTATGTTGATTATTTTGGAATAAACCACATGAACACGAGTTCTGTTTTGCTCTTATCACTACATGGAAGTGTGTTTTACTATATGGAAATTACACTTGACATTACCATTACCTAATTTCTGCACAGCAATCAATGTAATTACAAAGTCCTTAGAAGCATATAATTAGATTATAATGTGTACGTGATGTTCTATCCTGTGTAAAGTCCTTTTTCTCATATCTATATCCACTTAAACAATCCTTAAGGCCTGGTGCCCCCCATTGATTGCAGCGACCGCTTCAGTCAATGCTAATAATTAAATGTCATTTGGTGAGTTCACACACTATTGCCAAGTTTGCAATCATGCCCCATTTGAACTTTGAACTTTATAATGAAGCTTTAGTGAGAGTTCAATAAGGAAAATCTTTTCTGCCAGCTTTAATCTTTTCCGTCACTTTCACTTACTTACACTGACCTCTACATTTAAAATGCTAGTGTCACAACCCATCATCACGACCATGACCTTCAAGGTATTCCAGGAGATTCAACTGATGATATGTTCAGCTCTCAGTACTTTTGTAGGTTCTACCTAAATCTCTGTGGTCAGAAGTTTAGTGTCACTCCTGTGTTTCACTCATGTGTGTCTTTGCTGTTTAGCGGTCGCTTTCAGCCGTATTTGAGATGTGTAAATTACGAACATTTCTGCTGTTGCTGCTTCATATTAAATCTTTCCACAGCCTAACTACCTGGTAGAAGTGGGAAAGCTGTTTCAAACCACTTTGTTTAGTTCAGTTCAAAAAGGTGGTCACATCATCCCTTAAATACACTTCAGTACATCCAATAGTAAGTGAACGCGTCATCATTCATATGGCGGTGACGTTTAGTGCTGATGATGTACACAAGGTTAATAGCTCAGCAGTTATAATTACCATATTTTGGTTGTTTCTGTTGATTTTGTGGCCTTTTGATAGGCTTTTAACAACCTCGCTCTCTGAACACTGCTAGTGCCACTGATTCAGTCAGTTGCAATGGTTGTTCAGTATAGTTGGTGCATTTGCACTGTGAATTCTGCCCTGTCTCCTATCATTATGTTGGCCCACGCTTAATGAAGATGCTTCACATTGATGTAGTCTGATCGCCAAGTCTTTCTCTACTGCTAACCTCAATAAATGGGCCTACTTTTAAACACTTCCAGCTAATATTAGCCTATTGAATTTAATTGATTGAACTGTGCACAGACAAATCTGTCACATTGCCTTATTCAGCAGCACACCAATCCTGCTGTGGCTCAGGAGGTAGAGCGGGACGTTCACTAATCCGCCCAAGTTTCTTCCAATGGGCAGGCAAGCGCCTTATGGTAGCTCTGTCACCATCAGTGTTTGAGTGTGTGTGTGTGTGTGTGTGTGTGTGTGTGTGTGTGTGTGTGTGTGTGTGTGTGTGTGTGTGTGTGTGTGTGTGAATAAGAGGCCAATTGTGAACCACTTTTATCTGTTATAGTACAAAGTGCTATAGTGCAGTACATTTACCATTTATCTTCACCTGCAACTGCCAACTATGCCATATGATTGATTGTGGGCTGCATATCTTTGATTTACTCTTCCTGGTTTTAGTAAAACTCTTGTCTGTACTTTTTGCTTTGAGGACGTTGTAAGGCATATCTACTCCCTCCATGACTTGCAAGCCTCACCATCTGGCAGGGACACATTTCGGCAGCAGCCTGAGAACATACCAAATTAGATTTTGTTTGGATTAAACTGCTGTTGGTGCTGCTACAAGCTGCCATTTTCTCACTGTTGGGATAATGCTAATCACCTGTGATTACTAAGCATACTGTAGGCTAAAAGCACAAGTATATGACAGAGATATGTATTGTACAACTTGTATCAGTTCACTGTCATATGAACAAGAAGTCATATTGGTTTATATGAACATTAGAAGGTGTTAAACTCAGTTCTGTGATATAAAGGGTGGATAAACTGAGCGTAGTTGGGTTTACCTTCCAATATATCCACAGTACATATACTGTAGATGTCAAGATATGCGAGATCAACACAGCCTTTACTGTGTATCCACAACCATTGGACAACATAACAATCTCCTATGCAGCACTCCAACAGCTGCGTCTCCTTTAATTGTCTATTAAAGAATGCAAACTACAGCGCCATGGTTCCATCAGTCATGCTGTATAAACTTTATCCACCTGCATTTTGTTGCTTGCTCCCCCGTCTCCTTCTGTCTCCCCCTTTCTTTTTCTAACCCTCTTTCTCTCCTCTCTGTATCAGTCGTTGGTATTCTCATCTGAAAGAGGAGAACAGAGAGGGAAAGAATAAGTATGGGGATGCAAGGACGCATGGCGGGGAGAATACTAAGCACCGATGGGTGTTAAACACAAAGCCCTGCACAGACGCTGGTGTACGCACATCCACTCACACACACACACACACACACTCACACACACACACTCACACACACACACACACACACACACACACACACACACACACACACACACACACACACACACACACACACACACACACACACATATACACACACACACACACACACACACACACACACACACACACAGAGAGGTGTATATAAGCACACATTACTCGGCGGCACGTAATCATGCACACATATACACGAACACACACTCTGCTGGGTATTACCGGAACCCTTGGTACGGGTTGAATAGAATGTATTTGTACCTCAGGCTTAAACAGTAAGGATTATGGGGGATACGAGGAGAATGCTAAAGCCAGGAAGAAGGCCAACGACCTTGGTATGGACTCGAAGGGAGGGGGAGGAACAGGGGGAGTTGGTATTGGGTGGCACATTATTCAAAATTGCAGTAAACATGAGCGCTGAAAACATTGATGACCTTGTGTGTCGATGAAAATCACAGCGGCATCATCAAATACTTAGTTGTGAAAAGTTTTGTCAGCCCAGAATGATGCAACATGTTAATGATGAGTTTGTGCTAATTTGATATAAGCATCAATAATACATTCATGCTTTTGTTTTTCACAACTTCTCGTGTGTTTTAATGTGTGTACATACAGTATATCTCAAAAGTGAGTACACCCTTTAGATTTTTGCAAATATTCTGTTATATCCTTTCAGGGGATAACATTATCCTACTGAAACTTTGATATAACTTAAAGTAGTCAGTGTGCTGCTTGAATAACAGTATAGATTTATTGTCCTTTGAAAATTACTCAGTACACAGCTGTTAATGTCTAAACAGCTGGCAACAAAAGTGAGTACACCCCATAGTGAACATGTCCTAATTGTGCCCAATGATGTTGTTTTCCCGCCCTGGTGTCATGTGACTCGTTAGTGTTACAAGGATTCAGGTGTAAATGATAAGCAGGGCTGTTAAATTTGGTGTTTTGGGCACAATTCTCTCTGAATGCTGGACAACATGGCACAACATGGCAAGGAACTCTCTGAGCGGCTGAAAAAAAAGGATTATTGCGCTTCACAAAGATGGCCTTGGCTATAAGAAGATTGCCAACACCATGAAAATGAGTTGCAGCACAGTGGCTAAGATCATACAGCGGTTTTCCAGGACAGGTTCCACTCGGAACAGGCCTCGCCAGGGTCGACCAAAGAAGTTGAGTCCACGTGCTCAGCGTCATATCCAGAGGTTGGTTTCCAAAAATAGATGTGCGAGTGCTTCCAGCATTGCTGCAGAGGTTGCAGAAGTAGGATGTCAGCCTGTCAGTGCCCAGACCATACGCCGCACACTGCATCAAATCGGTTTGTATGGCGGTCGCCCCAGACAGAAGCCCCTTCTGAAACCGATGCATAAGAAAGCCCGCAAACAGTTTGCTGAAGACAATGAATCCAAGAACATGAGTTACTGGAACCATGTCCTGTGGTCTGATGAGACCAAAATAAACCTGTTTGGGTCAGATGGTGTCCGGCGTGTGTGGCGGCACCCTGGTGAGGAGTACCAAGACAAATGTGTTTTGCCTACAGTCAAGCATGGTGGTGGCAGCATCATGGTCTGGGGCTGCATGAGTGCTGCCGGCACTGGGGAGCTGCATTTCATTGAGGGACACATGAATTCCAATATATACTGTGACATCCTGCAGCAGAGCATGATCCCCTCTCTTCGGAAACTGGGCCGTAGGGCAGTTTTCCAACATGATAATGACCCTAAACACACCTCCAAGATGACAACGGCCTTGCTGAAGAAGCTGAAGGTTAAGGTGATGGACTGGCCAAGTATGTCTCCAGACCTAAACCCAATTGAGCACATGTGGGGCATCCTCAAGAGGAAGGTGGAGGAGTGCAAGGTGTCCAACATCCGTGCGCTCCGTGATGTCGTCGTGGAGGAGTGGAAGAAGATTCCAGAAGCAACCTGTGCAGCTCTGGTGAATTCCATGCCCAGGAGGGTTAAAGCAGTGCTAGATAACAATGGTGGTCACACAAAATATTGACACTTTGGGCACAATTTAGACATGTTCACTATGGGGTGTACTCACTTTTGTTGCCAGCTGTTTAGACATTAACAGCTGTGTACTGAGTAATTTTCAAAGGACAATAAATCTATACTGTTATTCAAGCAGCACACTGACTACTTTAAGTTATATCAAAGTTTCAGTAGGATAATGTTATCCCCTGAAAGGATATAACAGAATATTTGCAAAAATCTAAAGGGTGTACTCACTTTTGAGATATACTGTATGCGTGGGTGTTTGTCTGTGTCTCATGTGCAACCAGTTTTCCCATTTTGGATGTGTTTCTGTGTGCCCAATTGTGTGGAAACAGGGGATGTATCATATACTTGTTACGAGTGGCAGGATAAAATGTATAATTCATTTTCATTTGGGCTGCTGTAATAGGGTATGTGTGTGTGTGTGTGTGTGTGTGTGTGTGTGTGTGTGTGTGTGTGTGTCTATGTGTGTATGTGTGTGTGTATGTGTGTGTGTGTGTGTGTGTGTGTGTGTTTGTAGCAGCCCCTGGGAATGGGCTTTTTCTTGGTCTAAATGTTTGAGTGTGTGTGTGTAAGAGCGATAGAGGGGAGAGAGAGAGTTGGCACATCTGTGTAATAACCTGGGATTGGATGTGTCAGGTCATTTCTACAAGTGTTAAAGAAAGCAGGGAGGAGAGACAGGCAATCTCATCTCAGCTCATCAGTTGGAAAAAAATGGGATGGAGGGATGAAGGATGAAGGAGGGATGGGGGGTGGTGAAGTAACAGGGAGGGTAGAAGAATAGCCAATCTAGAGGGGGACCGAAGAAAATGTTCAGAAAGAAGGAAGGAACGAGGGAAAAAAGGTATAACACGGAAAAAGAATGGATTGCGGAAGGGGGGATAAAGGAGCGAATGGGTAGGGACATCAACAATTCTGTATAGATTGAGTTCCGCAGATCACATTATCCGTTTATGTTCATATTCAGTTCACCCCAGGAGACCGACATTGCAAAGCCACAAAAGTTATTTACAAAGAACCAATGCAAAAAGATAGAGCTTGAGAGTAATGTTCAAAGTCCAAATAACTAAAAGCATGGACTTCTTGTGATCTTAAACTTGCATTTATTGCTATTGTTCCTGAAAACTTTCTTGTCAAACAATAGTTTGGGGTAAAAAAACAACTAATCAGACAGACAACTGATGAGTTGAAAGTGTCATCATGTTTAAAGGGAACAGTTGTGTATCGTCTGCATAAGCATGAAAATGAATGCCTTTTTTGTGAAATAAAGCCCAGCGGCAGCATGTAAATGAGATGAGATTGAATGCAGAGAAGGGGATATATATAAAGAGGTGTTGCAGTAAAGGAAAAGGGTGGACTGTTAGATGAAAAAGGAAGCAGAGATGTATGGATAGAAGAAAATAATATGAAGGGAGGGAGCTGTGGACGGCGGCTGAGGAACAGATGGATGGAAGTTGTAGAATAGACAAAAAAGGACTCAGGAAGAGGATGTAAGGAAGGATGCATATAAGATTGAAGCAGGGATAGAGGACTGTGGGTGAAGTAGCAAGCAATGACCAAGGGGATCTAAGGACTGAAGAGGGTTAGAAGGAGGAAAGGTGGATAACTAGAGAAGGACCTGATGTGTAAGGGATACATTGAAGGGTCTCATGGCTAGAAAACCTCACTAAACAACAGTGCACATATTTGTGTGTGTGTGTTTGACATTAAGGTGAGCTGATCAGTCACCGGAAACTCCCCCGTACCTCCTTCACTACGAGCTGTTTAAGGTCACTTTGTCCCCTTAGCAACAGGTACGTCAGTGGACACCCCATCCCCCAACCACCTCTCCCTAAAGCCCCCGCATGACTCCGACCAAATGCCACCATTTGTGTGTGTGTGTGCGTGTGTGTGAGTGTGTGTGGCTGTGTACATGTGTGTTTCCTGAACTTCGACAAATGCCATTGACCAATGACACCATCAAACCAAACAACAGGGTCTTGGTAGGGCTTTCAGATCGTGTTAGGAGTGCTGGCTTTGCAGCAGAGAGGACACACACAGACACACACACACACACGCACACACACATACACGCACACACACACACAAATAGCGGCCAAGTTCTCTGTTCACTTTTGCTTTTTCCAAAAGTTTACCTGAGTTTAGTTGGGAACGCACACATGCGCACACACACACACACACATCCTGTGCATTGCTCAGGTATTGAACTAGCCTAATTGGACTTTAAGCCATGCATTTGCTTCATATGCATAAATGTGTGTGCCCGCACGCATACCCGTGCCCTTTCTCATTTGCCTGCAGTGACAGGCTCGCCTCTCCTCGCTAATGCTAACACGCTGCTGCTTAGCTTCTAATTAAGATGTATGAGTCACCAAGTCTGTGAGTGTGTGTGTGTGTGTGTGTGTGTGTGTGTGTGTGTGTGTGTGTGTATTTGAGTTGTCATCATAGTCTGCCACACATGAATGGTGCTGTCTGCGTTGTGTTTGGCAGGGTTGAGTGGTTTTGCAGCCAGGAACCTTGTCTAATTTAAGATGCACACATGCTTGGTAGCTCATGTACGCACGCTTTTCACACACTCACTCTGCTGTAGTAGCAGGCAACATGCTGCGGTCCAAAGGCCACGCACACACATATATAACCACATTATGCCATAGAACATCTTGATGGATAGACAGTTGGGCGAGGGGGTGTTGATGAGAAACACACACAAATGTCATCTGTTTGCAAACCCACACACAAGAATGAGCCCGTTTTAAAAACAGCAACCACTGTGCCTTCAGTTCCCTGGCAGGGTGATTACTACTTTTATCATCATGCAAATCATCAGTCATCATCCAACAGACACATGCATGCTGACATAAAGACGTTCCAGCTCTTAAACACACATGTGGTTTGGTTGTTCTGTGATGTCTCTATGAGCCCATATTCAAGTGTATTTAATGGAGCTCAAGAATTCTAGTAAAATAATTTTGTCCAAATAAAGTGAATAAAAGCAGAAATATACTGATCCTGGAGGTAAATACAGTAGGCTATTAGGTGCCACTTGTTCGTGACAACTGAACAAGTGTACAGTATGTCTGTTCTGAAGCAAAGCCACCCAGATGTCTGGAAGTGAGAAAAAAAAAAAGATTTCAATTAGGAAACAGATTTGGATTATCTCAGTTACCATTAGATACAGTGGAGCAGAAGACAGAAAAACTAAAAGAGAGTTCCAAATAAAATCGTTCAGAAGTATGGTATTGTTGCTGTTGTTGACTTGCCTGTGCATGATAACACACAAGCTACTGTTATTATGGTATAACAGCTTTTATGCAGTTGAAGTTTATTTAAATATAAACAAGATTGTACTGCAACTCTAGACACTATTTTCCATTGCATCCATTGTAGTTCAGTGTGTCAGCACTTAACAAACATTACTGAGGCTGATGGGTATGTCATTAGTTTTTGCAGGTAATTGGGCATTTACCAAAGTATCAGACAGACAGAAATGTGGACCTGATGAACATGTCATTTAACCTGTGGGGGATATGAATGTGTGTAACAAATTCTGTGATAATCCGTCCGGTAGTTGTCAAGATATTTTACTTCAAAACCATGAGCCTGCTGGTAGAGCTAAATAAAAAGTTATGCAATTGTCAATGTATCTGGGGACCAGGAGTCTGTGTACTAAATGTAGTAAAAACAAAAATTGTAGATGTGCAGGTATTGTACTGCATAACTAAATGGTTTGAATCACTGGTGCCACTAGGTGAAACGTTACAGGATCAATAAAAGTTATTGGAATCCATCCTCTGGGGACCATGATTATCTGGACAAAATGTCATGGCAATCCATCCAGTAATTGAGATATTTTGGTCTGTAACAAAGTGGTGGACCGACCGACCAAAATTCCCTTGAGCTATCCTGCTAGCATGGCTATGTTTATGCTAAAAAGGACTTTGTTTCCCCTTCTCGGGCAGCACTTCTCCTTATCTTTGTATCATGTATGTATATTGAAACACGCTTTTCTCATTAACGATAACTAAACATATCAAAACAGAACTATCTCGTCGTCCCATAACTAAACCTAACCATGATTACATGATGTACAGGCAGAAAGAAAGTACAGACTAGTCAACAAGACAGGCTAACAACACAAATGCATTAATTTCCTGAAATCCTAAAACTTTTAAAAGTAACTTAACATCCCCGTAAAGATCGTGTCTTTGCTGACCTTGTTGAAGTCATGTACAGTTGTACTGCCGGACCCTATGACGTCACTGTTGGGTGTGGTGCAACACAGCCCACGTCGGAAGTGAATCAGGCTTGAAACCTTCAACCAGCGAGGCTAGTAAAAAATTGCTTTACTCTTTCAACAATTGAAATAATTTTTACGATACCTCTACATTTTACTGCTTTTTGTTTTTACAATAGAACACCAGGATTGTCTGATTGTCTCAAAACTGTTCGTCATCCACTTTTGTTTCCATTGCTGCAGATTTTTGCCACTAGCAGTTGTATGTCACTGCTCGACTGGAAGCCTTGAAACAAATGTTCCCACACAAACAAACAAACGCACCTCATTCCATCCTCATATCTTTCTGCAGCATGAAGGCCGATGTATACTTACTGATTCCAGACTGGAACATGTTCACTAATTCTACACATTGAAGGTAATTGTATTCAAATCAGCAACTTAAACTCTTTGTTTCTCTCCCTATTGTTATCAATAAGACATTTTATTTTGACTGTTGTTGTTTTACAATATTTAATCAAAGGCCCTGCTGTAGTTCAATGACAAGTCGGTGAAGAGGGATTTTATCATTTCTCAAACATTTCACTGAATAGATGGAATATATTAAGCAAATCTGCTGAGAGGAAGTTGTTGATTTGTTGTTTCTATCCAAATGATTGACTTTATCAAATGTTGGAATCATTTATAGCACGTGCTTTGAAGCAAAGGAAAACAGGAAATATTTCAGGAATGAATATTGGACAAGCTGATCTTTGGTTCTGAAATATTTCATTAATTTTCCATGTTGTCTGAGGACTAAACAGACACATGCATAAGTATGTCATCTACTAACTGGAAACCACACAACCTTGGGACAAACTCCCATTTATGTGTAAGTAAATTACTGTGGCGATATTAAGACATTTATGGGGGTACCCTGAAGGCCAAGGGGTTCAGGCCAAGGGGTTCAGGCCACGACCATGAGCACGACCATCTCCTTTACCTCCTGTATCTCCTTTGCACATCCAGACGGCTAGCCTTTCTCTTCTCTACTTTCCTGGCATCTTCATACTGTCGGTTAAAGGCATGACATGACCCAACAAAAATTATTAAATAACATTTGTGGAATGTTACGATGGACAGATATTTTCAGATATGGAGATGAGGTTTCAGAATATCGACTTAACCTGAAATTCAGCCATTTGTTCAGGTGATCAAGCTAGAAATAAATGACCATGGCTATTTACTAAGTACATATTACTGAGCAAGCATATTCGTTGTCGACGTACAATTGACTGATGTCCAGCTTCTTTGTGGGTCAATTTCAGGCCCTAAAACTTCATAGAACCCTTGAAATGTATTTCTGTCATGTGTACATTTAGTTTAACTTGAATCAATACATGACGTCGATTCAGTGTTTCAAGGAAGCCTCCTTAATGAAACGGGACCCTATCACTGGTATATCAAAGAAATATATATTGTTAAGGAAGTTCTTTACACACAGGCAATGTTAGCTGTTCTGCTGATTTGGATGTATACCTACAGTACCATTGAAGTGAAGGTCACTGTATGACAGCTACTGTCACCAAGAGGCAGTTGTGATGTGTTTGAGTGTTTAACATAATCCTTAATGACCTCCAGTCCCCTCTGGGTGTCAATGGTTGTTCAGAGGCTTTCAACACCAAGGTGTATAAACAGCATTAAAAAGTGTCCAATCATGAAAATACACGTGTTTTGGCATGCACTTAGAATGTAGACTTGAGATTTGGCATCAGGCTCAAAGCAAAGGTCTTTTTTACCAAGATTCCTAACAGCCTTGCTATAGTGATATGAAAACACAACAATACTAAACCATACAGTTATATTTGACAAGGAAATTGAAACTCTGTGGAATGTAGCCTTTGAAGCTAATGTACTTGCAAGATTCTTGCTGTTCTGAGTTGTATCCTCATGATTGTTTGCACTTATTTTTATTCATTGATTACTTGTCCTTTAAATTAGTGGAACAAACTGGAGACACTTTTGTTTCTATGAGAAAAGGGCTCAGGCCCTGTCACACTTACAGCGGATAGATGCCAGGTCTCTATAAAGTAAAGTTAACAAACGTAAGAAAATAAATCTGTTAATATTTTCCTTTACGGTCCCTGACCAAGCCTTCTATTGGAAATACTTGACATTGTCACTGTGACACCAGTAAAAACTCTAAATAGACGGTGACATCCATACGTCAAGGTTAAATGACTTGAACTCTCCATCTGTCATAACATATGGAATTCTAAGGATGTGTCTTCAGCCCTGACAGACAACACAGTTTTTACTGGAAATAAAATGAGATATAAATGCACACAGTGTGCCGAGATAACTTCTAGCAGATGAGAAATAATTAAAATGTAGGCTCACATAAGCCAGTGGGGGTCATCCTCCTAATAAGACTTTATACTACTACTAGACCACATTTCACAGGAAAAAACATTGGCTTCTTCTGGTCCATGTTTGTCTGACATTTTATCTCCTTTTTTAGATCAGTATTTTACATTCAACAGATACAGTAAGTGCATAAATATCAATATTGACGTGTAAAATATATTATGTCCACAATGGCAATGCTTTTTAACCTCGATTAAAATGCACCTTTTTTGAGACATTCCTCAGCTTGTAGAGAAGCATGTAATCCTTCAACTAAGCATGGAAATCCATCCAATTGCAGGTTTTTACATGACAGCAACAATATGCTTTGCGGGATTTAATCTCCCCAACTGGAATGAAGTAGCCAGACTCACTTGGACCCTGTCCATTCATCCATTCATTATCTATACCTGCTAAGCCTTTGCAGGATACTGGGGGCTGGAGCCTGTCCCAGCTCAAGCTGAGCAATAGGCAGGGTACAGTCTATCATTGGACCTTTTAGAAACATTAAAAGTGTCAGTTTCATACTTTTTATTGGGTTTCTACTAGTGGTACTAGTACATGATTACGTGCTTTAATGTTACAAAAAGACATTATCACACTCTCCATGCTCCATTTAAGCGCCTGTCTCTT
The DNA here is from genome assembly GCF_900634415.1 of Cottoperca gobio. Classification (NCBI taxonomy): domain Eukaryota; kingdom Metazoa; phylum Chordata; class Actinopteri; order Perciformes; family Bovichtidae; genus Cottoperca; species Cottoperca gobio. The sequence continues at coordinate 3,694,598 of NC_041359.1, read as the reverse complement.
TAATCCCATCTTGGAAAAGCCCATACTGCTCTGACTGGCGCACCTTTACAAAGGTAGTTCTCAAGTTGTTGGTGCAGATACTCAGATGGGGGCGGTATTTTTTAATACGACACTTTATGTCACGTGACAGTAAGCCACATCTGAATGCCTTATTGAATCCCATGTGTTCTGACCTGCAGCCCACAAAAAAATGACTTGGCACTAAAAAGGTTAGTCTTTCTTAATGTGTACCCCTTAAAATACACTCTTAATATTTGAGTACATTGTAATGCTAATAACAGTTTACTTGAACTTATTATATTGCTACAAGGAACTTTAGCAAACAAAGAAATTAGCTAGAGGGGGCATAAATGCTTTGTAGAACTGAGGCAACTGGCAGATTCGAGTAATAATTCTCAATGGGTTCGTCTCTTGGAGTGGCTCCTTTCACATCACACGCTTTGAGTTATTGTGTGATGGCACCTGCTGCCACACAGCTGATTTTAATTTTGGTAACCCTCCTGTACACACCTTTGTTATCTTTATAGTTTACACTTAACAGTTCATTTTCTCCTCATTGATTTTGTTGAACGTATGCTCATTGCTCATACATGAGAAAACAGATACATGACAATTAGCTTTTTTTCAGAGAAGTTTGCCTTAAGTCATTGTAGTTTCTGTTTCTTTGAGTTACCAGTGCTGAGGCTGCTGCTGCTGGATACAGGAAGTGGCCAATCAGATTGTACCAAGTGCCCACCACTTGGATTTTGATTATTTCTTTAGACAACATTAGTTTGTTGGTGCTTCTGTTTTAGTTTTTCAATTCGGACAGTTAAGTTTGTTCAAGCTCTATTCAGTTTATGTTAAGTTAGCATATTCTCAGTTAGGTTCTGTTTAATTGAGCTCATTTATGGGCATAGAACTCCGTCGCTATTTTTGTACATTGACAGCGTAGCTGGTGTTGTTTTTATCTGTGCACGTGTCTGTGGGAAAGAGTTTTCTGACGTCGATAGCCTCACAACACAAACTTTACAGATGTGTAGTTTTTTAAAGATAAATCAAACAATGTATGGTCATTGTTATTGTAAAATAATATTTATTAGTGCAGCTTTAAGAAAACAATTAAAGAACACTACCACTGCCTGATGCCACACATGCATACCTTCTATAACATCTGACTATAACTTCATCATTAACAATACCAGACCAGGGGCGGATGTATAAATTAGTTTCATAAGTTTCACAGTGAAAGCTCACGTCAAAGATGGTATTTGAAGACATTTTAAGTCCATATATTTATACAAGCATGTCATCTAATAACATAAATAATATTTGTGTTAATGTTGTATCTAATAACGTTTTTTCTACAAAACTACTTTTATTCTAATGTGTGCAAATTATTTTACATGCAGCCACCACAATCATTTAGTAATATTGATATACTTACATCAATCATTGAGGTCTGATACCGGTGACCACCTATCTCTCTACCTGTCAAGCTGTCAATCAAATGTCTTATTGACAAAACTAACAAAAATATCATTAGTTTGAGATTTACAAGAAACCTCTTATTCATGGTGATAATTAAATTAGATAAATGACAGAAACTATAAATACCTGTCATGATTGTGTTATTAATGCCTCTTTTTAAAGTTAAGATAACTCACTCAGAATGTCATGACATGCTCGGGAGGATAAATGGTTTAGGGTTTCAGATTAATTTTCTCCCAGAAAGTCATGACCAAGAGAGATGTGCAGCCTGAATAGTTTGACAGAACCGCAATTACCTCTGATTACTTTCCTAATCATAATCAGACAGGCTCCATGTTGTCCGTGACAGGGTTGAACTCAAACAGTGTCCTTGTCAGAGAGCAGTGCCTGATAATGATTGTGGTTTTATGCTTCAGGTGTGAGAAAGTGTGTTGTGTGTTTGAGGTGTGTTTACTTCCCACAGCAAACACGTCCTCTATCAGATTTGAAATGAAATTATGAACTTGTTTCCCTGTCTAAAATGATAACACCTGAATGGCATCCATTTGTGTGAATCACCCACATGTTAATTGCCTCCAGCTAGTCTAATACACATGCAAATTCTGTTTTGTAGTTCGTTAAAAATGATTCCCAACCATTTAGCATCTGATCTGTCCACCTAGTATTATCAAATGTATCTTTAGCCCCCTGCAGTGTGAGCATTTGAGTGCTTTTTTTTCAAAGATGTTGTTAAATGGCACAGTTACTCTAATGGATTCCGCTGGAGCCTAGTGCATCCAGCCAACTCATCAGCCTTACGAGGGCACTCAAACTATTGTACCCAGTAGATGAGATTTTTATCAGCTTGGATGGAAATGATAGGAGAATAATAGCTAATGGTGCATGATGTGCATCCATTCTTACATTCTGCTGTGCTTTATCAAAGCCAGGTTCTCCCCCTCGACCCATCATTTAAGTTTTTGAACATCAGAGATAATCACAGGGTGATGAAAGCTGCACAAGTGAAATAAAAGGTAAAGTCTTGTATGGGAATAAACAAAGGGAAGTTTTCCTCTGACTTCTCCATGGAGATACAACGCAGAGGGAAAGCCTACGATCTGGTGAAGCAGAAACTCCACCGAGGGTGTCCAGGCTTTTATTTTCCTACTAAGCTCTGTATAAGCTATAACTGTCAGAACTTAACATTCCAAAACTCCCAACACATAACTACAGCTCTTCAGAATGAAAACCAAATCTTTCCATGAGAGGAGAGTAATGCTAACTTATTTGGACATGGGACATTTGTCTAATTGTTTTAGTGTATTATCCCTTAAATTAGGCTTAATGGAACTTAAGTCAAAGGAGAACACATTGTTTTCTTAGTTTATTTTTTCCCTATTCAAAGATAACACACGATGAAGGAGACGGGAGACAGGAACTCCACATCACTCTACCTTCCATAATATAATATGCACTGATAATACCTTTTTCTGTTCCAATCATTTAAAAGAGTGAACTATATAAAACTTGGTTTACATGTTTGTAAAAGGATAAGGATTAGCTAGAATCATGCTGACGCTGGACAGTTTAATTTGACACTTGCTTAACATGAACAGTGATGTTTTTTAAAAGAGCTTTCGTTTCTGATTACTGTGTCAGAAAGTATAACATAGTTGATTCAGCTTGATGATTCTTTAATCACCACTATGAAGGTCAGAGATAAAGAGCAGTGAGGTGTGGGGTATTATCCTTCACATAGGATGTACACAAGCCAAGAAAGTCCCAAGACTGCATCAAAGGAAGGCAGTCAGAGGAGAATTAGTAGGAACGTGGTTCATGTGTTATGCCTGATGCTTTTTGTACAGGTTTGCAGACAATTCTAATATCCACTGGGTTGAAATGATAAAACAGCACCTATCAGGAATCCTCAACCAAAGATTAGCTTGGTGCAATAGCTTAATGTGTCATGATGCCTAATATCAGCCTAGGTGGAAATTGTTGCAATATAAATGGATCATGCGCATATATGTCACTCCCACTCTGTTATACCAATTTAATGAAAATAATCCCTGTGTAAAATGTGGCTGACATTTGTACATTGTATGTGGAAAAGCCAGGAGATGTACATGTTCTGGGTAACAATAGTACAGTCCATGTCATTGTATCTTGGGAATCTTTCCAGGATATAAGAAATAATCAAAATCTAAGGTAACATTATATATTTGTATCTGACAGGCAAAATATTGTATCCATCTTCAATGGAAAACATCTGTGTATTTAAAATACCTTGTTAAGGTTAGGGGAGCTTTATCGTCATGGTTAAAATAAAAACCCCTCTGTTCTGAGATGGTAATAAACTCCTGTCACACATGACATAAATGTAATAAACAATCAACCTGTGTCAGGCGTCACACACATTATTAAAAAGCATTTCTTAATCAGAAATACAATTTTAAACTTCTGGCAGACTGAATATACACTGAATATGGCCAATTACTCAGTGCCATGAGAAATAATCATTTTGTCCCTCAGAGAGACAGCAGGAGCTGAGGATCCAGCCGAGCTGTCAGATGAGCTGCAAAGAAACAAACATGTTTTTGTTGTTGTGAGCTGTTGATGGAACCATGCACCTAAACTGACATATTTATTTATTACCTTGGTATTAAAGCTGAAATTCCAACCTACTGCACATTGTGCACTCTTTGTGCACGCTTTCTACCAGCACAGATGTCACACATCCAGTCTCATGTCATGCTATCTTTGGGTTCATTTTGACCCCATTCAATGTTTAACTTCTCAAAAGAAATGCTCAAGATCTTTTTTTTTGTTTCATAATTCATGACTTTTCCTAATTTAATGTGGACAACTGAATAAACATAACATGAACATCATGATATATCTTTCCTGTATGCATTCTCTAGACATCCTTGGGGTCAATTTGACTGTTTAACACATAGAAGAAGAGAAGAAATGTGTTTTTACACTCGTTTAGGTTGTTTTGGCTGATATTGCGGTCACTCTAACATGCAATTTTATATGCCCCTAAGCTGCCATAACTGTACCTGTAGTGGTGCGAGAAGCCTGGATATTTCATCAACATAGGGGAGGAACAATATAAAAGTTTGTACTGCAACCTTCTAAACCATTTCTCTTGGTGCTGTGTGCTCTCTCTCAATTAAAAAAGACCTCTAAGCATAGGTCTTCTACCGAACACAGTTCTTTGACAATGAGACACAGAGAAGAACGTATCTGAGACTGAGGATAATGCTGAGGAGCACCCTGATGGAGCCTCTTGGGGTTGACCCTCCCGCTGTCTCTCAACCATCACATTCTGGACACGTTACTTTCCAAGGATGGACATAATGTGGTTCCTCTGTCCACTTGAACTGTATGTGGGCAGTTGGAAAGACTTTGATTTGACCTACTTGCAAGCCGACCCACTTATAAATTTCCATAGTCATGTAATGGGTATTCTGGATGTATGGAGAGGATGTTATGTTTTATCTAAAGGGTTATTTAGGTAGTCAACAAAGAGACGTGAAGCACCTGACACATAAAGATGGGTAATCATTTTGACTACAATCATTTTCTGGAGGTTTAAATAACTGGGGTCGAATTGACCCCAAGGATAACAGCAGGGTTAAAGGTATAACATGTTTCATTTCTGTATTGAAACATCTAAAAAGGACTAGACCTCCTAACATTATTCCTAAAGTTTCCAACACTAGTTTGCAATAGACTGTAGATTTCCTATAGTTTCTTTATTGGGTGTTTTTATGTTTACCTTCCCTAAGATTACACAACTTAATACAATAGCTTTTAACATCACAATAACGTTTATACACTCGATGTGGGAAGTTATAGCTGTGGTTATGCTGTTATCATATGCTGTGTAGACATTGAATCAGATGATATTGCCCTCAAAGCTCTGTAAGGTAACATTGGGATATGGAACACTGCACCGACAATAAAACCCCTAAAATATAATGATTTGAAATGTGTGTTGCCATTTAGGAGATCAGCAGCAGCTTTTTGTGAATATTTGATGACTTGAAGCCCATTTAGTGTAAAGAAAAGTTCAACGGCAAATTTGTGGCAGTCATTTTATGGACTGCAGAGATTCTCAGTATGGCTGGTTGCATCGGAGAAGATGGATGTGGATATGTTTCTGATGACTTTGTGTCATGCTGGGATAAATTTGTCTTGGACTTGAACATTTTAAAAACTAAGGACATAGCAATAGGTTTTGGAGGATTACTGCCCACTGTAATCGAAGGCAAGGACATTGAGTTTGGTGGACAGCTATAAATATCTGCTGTTGATAGCAAACTATGCCTCAAGAAGCGAACAGGAGCAATCTGTACAGGCGTTACAGCAGCGCTCGTTTTTCCTGCAGGAAATGATCTCTTTTAATGTGGCTGATAAAAATGACCTCGCTTCATCAAAATTGTGTTCAATATGTTTTGACATTTTGTCTGGTACTGTAGGCTGAAATTACATGTTGAGTCTGTATAAATCAGATTTAGGAGAAACTCACAGCCAGGAAAGGTTAACTGTGAAACAGGGAAAAGCCAATGACATGTTGCACACACTTTCTCCTCTGCACAGATCAGTTGAAACAACATTAGTAATACTAGTAGCACTAGTAGGAGTCTGTGTGCCTGATCTAACCTTAACGATAGAAGTCACATCATAACTTTGTTTGTTTGCTTTAAAAATAATTGTAAGGGCTGAGTGAGTTCACTGATGTGTGTTACACTGAAAGTCTGCAGCCATTATAGCAGGTCTGTGATTCTGCACTAAGGCACAGCTTGCTCAAAACTACGAGGCTAACATGCTTAAGGGTAATGTATAGCGAGTGAAACATTCTTGCTTTACTAATTAGCACGAAACACAAAGTATAGCCGATACTTATGGGAAAATCATTAGTTTTTGGTTATAAAGTATTGAATGTACTAAAATGTCACCTGTTTCAGCACTAAAATAACTAAGAATTAAAATGTTACATTGCACTGCAGTCATATCCATTTTTATTTGCCATTGCTAAAAACAGCTACAATCTCTGTCTAAAATGTTGCAATTTGGCACTATTTGTTGTGAAATTTGTGATAAATATTTTAAAGTGAGCTGTGTTGACTATTCCCTCTATCTGTTTTAAATTGTGCCCAAATGCTGCCAGCGGCGATAAGTGCTGAACTAAACTACATTAGGGGAGGCTCCTGTGTAAGAACACCATCTGTCTGTCTCTATCGCTCTCACACACATTTCTTTCTCCTTCTCTTCGCTACACAGAGGTGCTGCTGTCTCTTCGTCTTTTCACCAACTTCCCCTTCGCTGAATGGCACATGCCCAAAATCAATTGCAGTCACTCAATTTATATCAGCTCAAGTCAACACGGCTGAATGAAATGGAGGGACATGCACGCCTCACGGCAGTCTACACAGCGACACGATGCTCATCAATAACCCAACTGATAGACATCAAGTACAATGAAAGGGCACAGAAAATAAACATTACTGTTGAATCACAGATAACAGTATGCTCCATTTTCCTGAACAGCACTGAGGCAATTCAAATCAGACCATTATGTATCCTATCACTTCCACTAGCAGCAGCTGCTGTCCTATAAGTGAACCCCACTGCAGTGACAGCATCATTTCAACCCGCTGGCCTGGAGGAATTGCATGTGATACTCTGTAAGGAGGAAATAAAAACTCTCACAATGGAGAATTTAGACTTACTGTCAATTTATTTTTGAACCGCAGAATAAGAGCATTGACTGAAAATACTTCTCAAACAAAAGCAAGTTTTATTTTAATGATGTCTTTGCGTTAGTTTTCAAAACGCCACTGTTGTGGAGAGGGATGAAGCTATCTTTTTCCATTAATTGATTTGTCCATCTATGGCTGCTTCATATTGGTATTCAAAAACTACACTGAGTAAGAAAAAAAGGAAAAGAAAAAGAGAGATTTCTCTATCAATAACTCACCTGCTCATGTAATATTGAGTCCGAATAATTATGTGATGCTAAATAAAGCGGGTTGGAATGAATTCCGTTTCCTTCTCAAAGTGACGAGTGTTACAGAAAGTAAACTCCGTTTCGCCTTTAAAATATTCAGAGTCATAATGTATTGGCAAACAGAAACAGCTGACGCGAGTGTTTGCTCGGGGATATTGGGCTGGAAAGGGAGCAGCATCTTCCCCTCGCGGGAGGGAGAAATTCAATTGAAGGATTTGGAGAAAATCCTGTCGGGTGAACTGTGTCTTCTCCAACTGCAAAAGCAGTGTTCTCCAGCATCCTCTTGTTTCCCTCTGGGCTCTCAGTATGTGTGTGTCTGTTTTTCAGAGACTGTGAGGTGAGGGGGCGGGTTATAAAACCAAACTTCCCAAGACCTCAGAACTGTAAGAGAACTGAAAGTAACAACTGCACATGATGTTTTTCTCTTTAGTTGAATGAACATAAAGCTGTTATATTTGCTGTTTAATGAATCCACTTTATTCAAACATGTACTGTACCTCAAAAGCAACCCTGGCCGACAAAAACATCTCTAATGAACACCATGGAATGATATTAGAATGTGAGTCTTTCTTTGGATCACAAAGGCCTTTAATACACTGGAAATCTGCAACCTTCTGGGAGCTGCACTAAATACAAGTACAGCACCTACTTTACCTGACAAGAAAATAGACATCCCATAATGATCCTCTCTTCATGAGGGTTCCAGTTGTGAATGTTGGAAAGATGAGCTGATATGCACCGTACACACTCATAGCCACAATTATTCTTGATCTTGATTAGACCTTTACTTGTGCTGGATTCATATACATATATACATATATACATATATACATATATACATATATACATATATACATATATGTATATATGTATATATGTGTACATTTACATGACCAAACTGTAAATACCATTCAGTCAACAGCCAAGTCATAATTATGAGCAGAGAAGTCAGATTTTTCATCACTGTTAAAGGTAATAAAAGAATGAATGAACATCAGGAGGCAATGAACCTGAACCTGATGAGTTCTCATTAACATTTGTAATAAAGCAAATGACTACAACTCTAGCCCTACAACACAACCTTCTCAACGTTCACTCCACTTGTTTAGACAACGGTAGTGACTGAAAATATGTTTCAATGTTGTCAGGCTTCAGTTCAGGCTTTTAACTAGCCTCATGGCAGCACCCACTTCGAATGATATCATGCTATTGAACAGCAGTTATCAGTGGTTATCAGAATCATAGATATGGTTTAGTACTACACCAAAGAGCAAGTTCAGAACTTCAGCCATTATCAGCTATTCACATGGTTGCGCACCGATACGACTAGAAGAAGGTGGTAGTAATATAATAACAATAATGATAGAGTAATATAAAGACAGATACAGTTGGTAGGGTGGGTGGGTCAAACACACACAGGGCTTTCTTCCCGGAGACTTCTGTCCAGTGCCAAACCAAAAGTCAACGTTGAGTTACTTCAACGGACGTAGCCTACGTAAGCACAAGTATGTAAACTTTGTAAACGTTTACTAGAGAAGAGTTGTGCAACATGTTTTCATTTCGAGTGACTATGGACCCAACACAGACTGACTGAGACTGATGAGGTCAACCAGACATTCTAACCCTGAACTTACAGCTCCAGCACTTAGCTGTCACGACCCTGAGGGATCTCTGACTGTAATTGTAGAAAAGATCAAAATCTTCACCACGAATCCAAGCACACGACATTCTCTATTTCAATGTTAGACCTGAGAATACAAGATATTCTTCAGTTCCTGGAATGTATGTATGATTTAGAGGCAGAGGTAAGGAGGTACAGTTCCTCTCTTTGTTGTTTGTCTTAGATAAAGTTGAAAAGGAAGAAGTGAGGGGGCGATTCAGGGGTTAGAGAAGGATGTGGGGATTTTGAAGAAATTGATTCCCTCATGTGCACGGTATGAAAGAGTCAGTATTTGATGTTCTTTATGGAATATTTTACAAGACAGTTAGCTGCCTGCTCCACAGATGCTTTATTCTTTAGAAACAGTCTGAAATAGGAAGCTCCACATAATGGAGACAAGAACATTAGCTCTTCGACCCTTCATCTGTTCACTTATACATCAAGCAGAGAGTCAGGTTAATCTACTGACATAATACTATACTGTACCTTTGCTAAAACACAAAAGCAACAACATGATCTAGTATCCACTTCATTTCAAATGTAAAAGTGTTACCTGTCTGTGACGTGCCCGGTTGCTTCCTCTTAACATTTGAGAAATTCAGATTTATTCTTTCGATTGGTTCCATCATCTGATACTTTCAAACTGTGTCTCAGAGCTGGAAGAGAACGCTTAGGGCCCTGCACCCACGACAAGTCTTTCTGTTTGCATCTTAGTATCCATAGGAATTATGTCCATATTGGATAAGTCTGCACCTTACAAATTATGTCAAGGCCAATGCAGGAGGTGATGTGTCCTTTACGCAGCGAGGCAGAAAGTCAAGATGTGGAGGTCGGGGTGTTAGATGGGTATGAAGCAAATCTGAATTTCATGTAGGAGTACGTGTTCTCTCACAGACCTGGAATGTGCATTTTTATTAAATGTAAGCATAATCTTTCCCTAGCCTGATTCAAGTTTCTTTCCCCTGTGAAACCGTAACCATACATTAAGCAGTTTATTTCCCTAATCTCAACCGCAGTTGTCACGTGCAGATATTATAGAGCATGAACATTTTAAAAACGTGAGCATAGGATGTAAATGGTGTTATTGCAGGGAATTCAGGCATTAACAATGTGCTGCTGGGACTTCGGAGGTGGGAGTGAGAACATAATAGGATTGATCTACAGCAGAAACACTGTTGGTGGAAACATAAAGTGGAACGTTGTGCTGAAAATATTGTTACTTACTGTAGGAAGATAGCCACTTGATGTATGTGACTCCGACTGCTAAACCCTCATATTAGCTTCAACTAAACTTAAACAAAACTAGGACTGTAACTTCCTTACTTAAGTAAGGGCACTTCCATAGATATTTGAACCCAAACCACCATCTTTTCCTCAACCTAACCAAGTAGTTTTGTTGTCTAAATAGGTTCTGCTCTGCAGGGGCTTCTTCAGGCACACTGATGGCTCGTGTTGCTGGACATGTCGTAGGAAAACACACAACGCAACGCACAAACTAAATCACTTTTGGTAAGATATGATATAAACTTTTGTATCAGGATACAGACTTGAAAATGTGTAAACCTATCCTTTAATCTCATTAGACTTAAGGTCGGCCCTGCGTCTAACTGGGCGTTCAGATTTCATACATCATCTTTTAAGAAAACTGTAAGAAATGCAAGAGGCCACATTGCTGGTATAAAACACAGTGGTTTGTAATACTGTGAGTAATACTGCGAGTGTCCAGTCTGCCCACAGTCCTCTTCAGCTGCTCTTGTATTTCTTATTCTGGCTGTTGTGTCTGCTTGAGAAACATTGACGGGCTTTGGAGAGACAGCGAATGCCAAGAAAAACTCAAACCTCCGCTTCTCAACAAACAGACAGTGAGGTGCCAACATGAGGTTTTCACAATCTGTTTTCTTCTCACACTCCTGTGTTCAAAGTAAACTGTTTCACAGAAACACCAGAAATGCCTGCAGTCATGCTGTAGCTCCACACGAAATCAGGACACGCTGCGGCAGCTTTCAGGCTGAGCATCACAGGGACGGGTGGACCCTGGCTGCCACCCGGTGGCTTAACTTCAACATCACATTCACAACTACTTTGCATCTCACACACACTAAAAGACAGTTTACCTGACATAGCACTACATTCATTTCCTGTCAGGCATTATGGTAGGTCAACAACTGAAGAATAATACACACATATGTATCTTAAGTTGTATATTCTAAATGGCTATTGTAATATTAAGGGAAGAGTTTCTGCATTACAGTTTGTATTGTGTTATTCACATTATAGCCAGGACATAGTAGGACTGCTATATTTATCTGCTATATGTAAATGATATGGCACTCTTTTATTAAATTAAATTAAATCAATAATCTGGGCGGCATTTTAAATTTAGGACTAAGTATTAAGACACTTTTCAATTTGCTAGATTCAACATATTTCCTGGAAACGACAAGATCTTCCCTTCAAACATCATACTGCTTAAATTAAATTAAATTATATATATTATATATAATAAGTTGTTAAAGGAACACTTTGCCATTTTGGGGAATATGTTTATTCTCTTTTTTTGCAGAGAGTATTGGACTATTTCTTGACGGGACCAGTTACTTCCTGGAGTCAGCAGCCAATTCAGGTCAAATTCAGCGAGTTGTCATTTTCACACTTTTGAACGGACTTAACAAAAAAAGACGAGGTAGTGAGCTTCAGAGGTGCAGGTACTGTACTTGTGTTTTATTACCTTTGGACAGAGACAGTTTCCAGTCTATGGGTATTGATCTTCTCATCGTACTACTCTGCAACATAAACAGTTATGTTGTGCTTGCAAGAAGCCTGAACACTTGGCCTCTTGGGGTTTGCTTTTCTGATACAAAAAAGAACATATGTATTTTTTGACTTTTGTCTTAATTATTACATTTTAGTAATTAGTACATTATTGTTTGACTACTAAACTGATGTTTCTCAGAAACATATAATTGCAAACTTTAAGGTGAGAAATCCACAATAAACAAAACTTGTTCAGCAGTCTACAGTAAATCCACAGTTCCATGTCTTTAGTTATTCCTCAGCTCAGATTGAATTGTCTCTGTCAACTCCTCTTCCTACGAAAGCATGAGTGTGTAATTTGTGCTGCTAATAAACTCACTGGTCAGTTGACCTCCATCAAGGACCGGCCCTGGAGCAGTGGAGCGCATCGCTGCTGACCCTGCACCCACAGATAAACAGTCCTGTTCCATTAAAGTGGCCCCGTAGCACCGCCTGTCAAAACTCTGTCGACCATTATTGGCTTTGTTTAGATTTAAATTTGAACAAGTTGTGTGGAAATAGCTGGGAGCTACGCATTAATGAGAACATTAGAGTGTGTAAATGTTTCAGAAGGCTGTTGAAGGTCAATTCAAAAGTGTGTGTGGAGCAACAACCCTGTTTCTGTGTACCGTTCAGACTCCTTAGCAATTTATATGAAAATTAGAAGAGGTAAACATTTTCTAAGGAAAGTTTGAGTGCTCATTTAAATGTTTGACATAAGACATGTGCATTGTTAAAGGACCGTTTGGTTAAGAGGCGAGCACAAAGCTTGTGTGTGAGCCGCAGAGTGTTTTAAAACAAGCTGTGGAAGGAAAGATGGACAGAGACAATACTTGCTCAAAAAGTAATGTGATGATAATACACTTTAATAATTGCATTGATTGCACAAACAGGAGACATCCTCAGTGAAGGTGTCAGTAAATAAACACAAAACAATGATTCCTTATTGGAAACGTTCTGATCAGTCAAGAATAGGTGTGGTTTTAAATATTAGCAGCTATTCACAGACTGTGTGGACTATAACGCACAAGAAGCCCAACAACAACTCACATGTCTACAATCACTGTGCGCTGCTCTTCACCTGAGGTGGAAACCCGAAACTTACAGAAAACACTTCTGATCAGACATGAATGTACCATTGCGTGGCTTATTTTCCACGTAAATGTGTGCGGTAGGAAACCAGAAGGCTCCTAAATATTCCCATGTCTGCATGCCTGGCCAGTCCAGTGATTAAAAGAAATACATCATTAAATGAGGAAAAGCAGTAAAACAAACGCTTACAATATATCTTCAAAACAATCATCGACGGCTCTACATGGGAATGAACCTCGTGTGTGCGTAATGTGTGACAACAAGTCGGTCCCCCATACCGGGATCCAGTCCCAGGTGATCTGAGTGCAGCAGCACTGGGGGGGCACAGTATCCATCTTTTAATTAAAACCGGCCTGTTTTCAGTGTAATTATGTCGTCACACTTACACATATATGACAGGGACTGGTAGAGGTGGAGTGTGAGGCTCTAGTTTGGAGGATGGCGGGTAGATGATTAACATCAGAACCGATCTGAGTTTCCATCCGGGCTGGTTTCTCAGACTGAACGCTGATGAAGGGTTTCATTTAAACCACTAACAGATAGTATATGTGATGATAGTATATAAGACAAAATGTAATCCAGCAAAGTGTCCACAGTCCGAGCAGTTGCCTTCACCAGAACTTATTAGTGAAATTGTTAATATTATTTGCCTGTTTAGCTGCAATCCACTGCTTCATGGCGAGACCTTCAGCTACCAAAGCCGGAGTTGAGGACCTTAATAATGATGGCATGACATGCTGCTTTAACTGGTAGTTACATAAAACACCTGACGGGGTCACTGCTGTCACATCACCATTCATTAGCTGGGGAGAAAAACGAGGCAGGAGGAGATTTGTCATTACTAAAGAATCATTTAGACTATAATCTTCGCAAAATATATAACACCAGCCTATATGCAGTGAATTATCACATGGTCTATCACAGGCAACTTTAAGAGCAAATCCCCCAAAGCACTGTCTGCTGCAAATGCAACATATCTTGTTACCCGATCAGCCACTGTAGGCTGAGGGCTTCATGAGAAGCCATCGATCCCGTCAACGCACCACAAATGTTAGAATATGTGACTGTGTCGTCTGGTAACACTGAGTGCTCACCACATTTTATACAAAGTTCCCAAACTATGAACAATTTGCTCAGGACAACGTCCTAATCTACAACGCCAGACCATACTGATGTGTAGATTAATAGAGCAGTGTTATTATAATATAAAATAACATATTGTGTTCATGTGGTCAATAATAGCAACACAAATCATGCACTTCCACAGTAGAGCCGATGCAATTCCAATAAGTTATAGCACCTTAAAGATATTATTGCCACTCTGCACACACTGTATCATCAGTGTGCATACTGTGGCTGTGTAGTGTCGGTGCTGCATGTAAATTCATTTATCACCATTTCATATACGCCTGGCAATAAAAGGCCAATTTAATTATCCATGTTGAACTGAACTACACATTTGAATTGCTAATGTCTGAAGATTGTTACCGTCAGTGCAATTATATAATTCTCATACATATTTTGACTATAATCTGGAGGACAGCAGGAGCGATCTAACGCTGCTTCTAGTTACTTCATTAATAAGAATTATGAATACATCAGCTGCTTCTCTCTATTTTAATTGTTTCTGGTGAGCAAGCTACACACCATTGCACAGTGTGTTTACAAAATACACACTTCGCTAGTGCCTTCTATTATTATGTAAAATGGATTCTGACAGGATGTCTTTTAAACTTTTCCTTTTTCCAAGATCCAGTGAGGACACTTAACCACATTTTCTCACTTCACTGGTTGTAGAATGTTAATTTGTGTTTCATTAGATTTAGATTTTAAAGTGGATATGAAAACTCATAACAGTAAAGAATGCTCTTGGGCCTCTAAAGGTTATGTTTGAACAACGTCTTGAGTCCTATTAGTCACATTGACAATACAAATGTCTCACCAAGCATGATTAAACATAATCTCTGAGGCCATGAGGGCAGGGAATGCCAGAAACCAAACACCTAGTTCATTTTACATACAGGTAGTCTATATGTATGTCAAAATGATTTCTTATTCAAATACAATAATCTAAAGTTAATATTACTTCCGTAAAACACTGACCAACGTTAGCTTGCTTGAAGTTATCCTGTTGGGAGCTGTTCCCCAACTCACTATCGTCTGGACACATTAAGAAGACTTTTCAAAGGGCTTATGTTCCAAGCAATGCTTTTTTCCCAAGGTCAGATGTTCAATGTACGTTTCCCTGGGTCAAATGTTTAAATGACCCACCTACAGCTTATTGACCTACTGAAGTTTCCTCCCTAAGACCTACAGTATGCCCTCAAAGTTGCAGACAAGACAGTTTTCTTGACTTAAGACATTGCTATATCCACAATGACTAAACAGATTTCTAACTATTCAATCTGCATTAGAAACGTCCTTCTCCCTTCGTTCTGTTGTATACCTTATCAATCTCTTACAATGAGGTTCCTGGGAACATAGGGATGACTCCAGCTAGTCACTAACTGTGTGTGTTGTTTGCTGTTGGGCAGGTGAGTGGTGTAGTGTGCAAAGGGTGCATCAGAGCTTTTTCACTGAAAACAGCTGCCTGGAAACCATGCTGGTTAGAGCGCTAAAACTGAACAGTAAAATTGCGGCCATAAAACAAAAAACTACAGCTGTAAGCTTCCAGTGACCCTTTTTACATCCCATATAGTC
Source organism: Cottoperca gobio (assembly GCF_900634415.1). NCBI lineage: Eukaryota > Metazoa > Chordata > Actinopteri > Perciformes > Bovichtidae > Cottoperca > Cottoperca gobio. Next base: position 3,678,885 of record NC_041359.1, on the reverse strand, counting down.
CTTTGAGCCATTGTTAACGTAAACTTTATTTATTAGTGCAGCTTTAATATATCTTTATAGCAACGTTACCATGCCACAAAACCAAAGCCAAGAGATACAGTCGTGGCCCTTTGCTGCATGTGTTCCCCTCTCTCTTCCCTTTTCTCTCAGCTGTTCTATCTTAAATGTAAAAAGCCCAAAGAATTATCTAAAAAAATCTCATGACAGCAAAATATAAATGATATAATCCTGTTCACTGTACATTATAAACATCTTTGTACATTATATGTAAGATTACATTAAATCATTTGGCAAAATTGGATCTTCTTAAAACAAATTTTCTTTAAAGAATCATGTTCACAGATGTTCTACATGAACATTTGTATTGTACTGTGTGTTTTATGAATCTAAATCCACTGTGGCTGCTCTGAATAGCTCTTGGAAAAGTAAACACTGTCCTCTTCTGGACAACTGGGGCACATACACTACTCTTTTATCTCCACACAGGTTTAGGAAAAATATGCAATTATTGTGCCTTTAAAGACTTTTCCTTAAATCCTGAATAAAGTAAAAAATAGCGAGACACCCTCTGTTTTATTTCCTGGAGATTTTTTGAAATAAAAACTTTCTGCAAAACAGTGATTATATGCTCAAATATTTGCACAATGTAGCTCTTAGTGTGAGTCACTTCAGGGTCTCCAGGTGGTTTGTAACTTCAGTTAGTTGTGACCACATGTTCTAGGGTCTGTCCTCAGGAAAATAAGGATTATAGGCCAGTAGCACAGTGTTATTACATAGAGAGGATCATAGCATTGTTTTGAAGCACTAAAAAGGGGTGGTGGTGGCCTGCCACCATTGTGCCCCTGAGCAAAATATTTAACCCCAAATTGTTCCAGGGAGACTATCCCTGTAGTTAGTTCACTGTAAGTCGCTCTGGATAAGAGCGTCCGGCAAATGACTTGTAATGTAATGTTAAAAAGCTCTGTTACTTGTGTTTGATTGTCTTTTATTGATTTCAGTTCCGCTTGTAACATTTACCCATATATCTTTCTTAATAATATGTCCAACTGAAGATGATCCCTTTCCGATAAGATGCTATTACTCTTTTTTTATCAAATAGGCCATGACAGGTGAAAGTCAGCTTGGTACTCGTAAGCAATCGAGGGCTGCATACTAGCGTACTGCATACTAACGTACTGCATACTAGCGTACTGCATACTAACGTACTGCATACTAGCGTACTGCATACTAACATACTGCATACTATTGTATTGTATACTAGCATACTGCATACTAACGTATTGTATACTAGCGTACTGCATACTAACGTACTGCATATTATTGTATTGTATACTAGCGTACTGCATACTAACGTATTGTATACTAGCGTACTGCATACTAACGTACTGCATACTAGCGTACTGCATACTAACGTACTGCATACTATTGTATTGTATACTAGCGTACTGCATACTAACGTACTGCATACTATTGTATTGTATACTAGCGTACTGCATACTAACGTATTGTATACTAGCGTACTGCATACTAACGTACTGCATACTATTGTATTGTATACTAGCGTAATGCATACTAACGTATTGTATACTAGCGTACTGCATACTAACATATTGTATACTAGCGTACTGCATACTAACGTACTGCATACTATTGTATTGCATACTAGCGTACTACATACTATTGTATTGCATACTAGCGTACTGCATACTGACGTATGCATACTAGCGTACTGCATACTATTGTATTGTATACTAGCGTACTGCATAATAATGTACTGCATACTAGCGTACTACATACTAGTGTACTGCATACTAATGTACTGCATACTAGCGTACTACATACTAGTGTACTGCATACTAATGTACTGCATACTAGCGTACTACATACTAGTGTACTGCATACTAATGTGTGCATACTAGTGTACTGCATACTAATGTACTGCATACTAGTGTACTGCATACTAACGTACTGCATACTAGCGTACTGCATCCTAACGTACTGCATGCTAATGTACTGCATAGTAGCATACTACATACTAGCGTACTGCATACTAGCGTACTGCATACTAGCGTACTGTATACAAGCATACTGCATACTAATGTACTGCATACTAACGTACTGTATACAAACATACTGCATACTAATGTACTGCATACTAACTTATTGCATAATAACGTACTGCATACTAACGTACTGCATACTAGTCAATCTGTATGCACTGCAACTGCCAATTTTATTTTTGGACAGAGGTGAAAGTCTAAAAATAAACTGTGCCATCTGTTTGTGATTTTTTTCGCCCCTCACTCTCCTCAGGACAAGTGCAGATGAGTGGAGGGCTGGCAGGAGCTGAAAGTGGAAAGAGGAGTGATGACCCAAAAGAGGTACTGTGGGTGGAGGTTAACTACACTATAGGTCAGGGGTGGGGAACCTTTTTCCTATCAAAGGCCATTTTTTTTTTTACAACATCCTTCAAGGGCCATACTAATTATTGAATTATTGAAGACACATCCCATTCATTTCACCTTTCTTTTATGCTGTGCAAAAGAGCAACTTTTTTTTTTCCATGTATCTTTCTGTTTTATCATAAAACAATCCTTTATTAGTCCCACAACAGGGAAATGTATCTCGTCACAGCAAAAGAACATATGAATTGTTGGGTTTTGAGGCCCAAAGGGCGCTGAGATAGTCTTTCAATTGAATCCAGTAAACTTCTAGTTGATCAAGATACTTATTTATTTAAAGTGATGATGACAGCAATATCAAAAAATACCCTCAGCCGAGGACACTTTCACACACCAAGTCCACAGTCCGAATCAATAAAGAGCCAGTTAGCTGTCTGTTGGTACAAGTGAAAAGTGTAATAAAAACATCATAATCATTTTGCTATATTCTCTACAGAAGGGTGTCGTCGTCCCTCATTGGTCCATGTTGGCGCGGTTATGCCCCTTGGTGGGCCGTCTTGTAGGTGGCGAGATGGAGGTGGACCTGAAACTCTTTGAAGAGAACCTACAGTGCTTCATTCATAACTAATATAGTGCTCATTATACATTTGTGCAGAAATACATGTTGTGCAATAATACATTTAGATTGAGGTGGACGAGTGCATGTGATAATCATTAAATGTGACACAATACATAATACATTTTGATTGAGGTGTACGAGTACATGTGATAATCATTAAATGTGACACAATACAATCAGGAGTTTATTTACTTCACAGAATTAAAAAGGCAGTACACAATAATTAAATAGAATAAAAAATAATAATAATAATAATATAAGTACCAAGTGGTTGATAGAAAATAAAGTGAGTATTGCACATGGCAGTGATAATTGCACAAATTATAAAAAGTGAGTATTGTAAATGGCAGTGATAATTGCACAGCAGTGGTGGAATAGTCTGTTCTTGGTGTGGTGGTCTACCTGTCTATCTTTCCATGTTTGTATGTTCCGCTCTGGAGAGAGCTGCTAGTTGGGCCAAACTCCGCCGAAGAGCGTTAACTTTATCCAAACGCACTCGTCCTTTCAGCTCGTGCAGTTCGGCATGTTTCATGCAGTAATGACGCTCGAGATTATTTCTCCTGGAAAGTGCGACATTCCACATCCAGCTTTCGCTTGTTTACACTCGCCATGCTGCATTCGCTGATGTCAATGACCGTCTCGTTTAAAATTGAAGTTTTTTGGCATGACGTGACCACGTGATGACACGTTCCACTTGTGTTGTGTTCAAGGACCCTGACCTTGGCCAGGAAAAACAGTCAGTCCCCCATTTAAAATATTGCCGTCTAGTTTTTTTTGCTAGTGGATTTTATTTGCGTGCGTTTAAGAAATTACCTCGAGGGCCGGATCAAATGGTTCCCCACCCCTGCTATAGATGGAGGGATGGAGGAGCTTTAAACCTGTGCAAAACATTATCTTACACAGTAACACAGTGATAATCAAGAACTGACAAACACACTGGTGATTACAAACACATGATGAAAAAGGAAATGGAATGTGTTTAGCTGTACATTAAAGTACTGATATAATTAGTACTGTTGAAATGTATATTTATACATATTTTGTCATTAGTAGCAGATTTTTTATTGTATTTGTTTTGGCCATTTCTATCCAATTTGGGATATTTAATTATAACGACAACTTATCTTAATGTCCTTTCAGCCAGCTACATCTTTCTCAGCCTCCCTCACATCACTCCGCCTTCATCTCTCTCTATAACTGCCTCACCCTCAGGCAAACAGACCCTCTCCCCAGTGTCCATCAGTGCACCCACTCATCCACAACTGCAGCAGACACCTGTCCTCGAAAGGCAGGAGTCCAAACCGGCCCACCAGACGTCTAGAGAACCCCCTTCCCTGACAGTGGATGTTAGTAATTAGTGTCAGCTAGCCTAATTAATGTCAAATCTTCTGGACGAGGTAGAGCCCTGAGGAAACCACAGTCTGTTACTGCTGGATCAGCCAGCAAATAAACACTTTAGCTGAGGACGCTGCAGTTAAAAAATATTCTGCTGTGACAAATGAAAATGTAAAAGAGGGTGCACATTTTTTTTTACATAGTTTCTCACGATCTTTTAACACATGGTTATTGTTTTAAGTTGAACCAAACCAAACCAAACCAAAACAAAACAAATCTACTTGGTTATGTTTAGGCAACAAATACTTGGCTTCGAAAAATGATCATGGTTTGGCTTAAAATAAATACTTTTGTAAGGGAGAAAATACGTTTCCCTCAAAACATCATTGACAATGCAGTTTCGTTGTATGGAAACATACTTTGTAGGAGATCAGGATGCAATAGTGTGAGTAGTGTTATGTAGTTCATTCCATATATCTACATAAAAAACTAAACAATCTAATATCGTAATTCTGTGTTTAGCTGCCTTTACAAACACCATTTCCGAAAAAAGTTTAGACATTCACATGTTAAATATCACCAACTCAATAAAAGACTCCAGGTAAATGTCAATGACTAGTCCAACCACTGCTGCAGCAAAACAGGGAGCCCTGAACAACACAATGGTTTCTGAGTCAGAGTCCTCATAGGCCCAACACTTTCCATTTTAGACTCCTATTTTAGACCTTTTCCCTACCAAGACAAGACCCTCATAGATGAACAAAAGCTCTATTTTGAATTGTCAGGTGTGATGAACATTGCAGCCTGTAGGAAATGCTTGCAGCACCTGGCAGCGAATTCAACACATATAGCAGTTCCATTTGTAGCATTTCAGGGTAGTAGTGTGTTGGTGTGTCTTTGTGGGGGCCACCAATAATTATCTGTGCATCGTGTGCTGTCAGACAGTTGGAAGGGAACTGTTCTATAATAAACTCAGTTCACTTGCAACTGTAATTAGAGAAGTAGTACTGAGAGAGAAAATTATTCTGCAGCCTGACTGGCCTCTCCCTGTCCCGCCTCACTAATTTCAGGTTGACGACTGTATCACGACCCTTCTGCTCGTCTGTCTGTTTTTCCAACTCATGGGAGCTGAATGATGACATCACTGCTGTCAGATTAAAATACTCAATTATGATTTCCTAACTAATTACATTTTTCCATATAGCAGCTTTTTAGCCTTATGTTGGTGGAGTGACAAATCTGCAATAACTTATCAAACTACTATAAAACCTAGTGATAAGTTCATGAGTGTATGATGTCCTGTATTGGCTGTCTGCGTGGCATTCTTGCTTCTATCTATCTATCCATCTAGCCATCTGTCTTTCTCTGTTCTGCTTATCTGTCAGTGTGTCTGGAATTCACTGGGACACACAACATTGCAATCAGACAGCTTGTTCATATCATCTGCTTACAAACTCGTGAATGGAACTAACATATGAAAACAGTGTACAACTGTGAATCCAAGCCACTGGCCTTCTTTTAGCTAATTATTAACCATTCTTTGTTCTTTCTCTTTGCAGCCATCTGTCTGAGCCCAACCACTCAGCCTTCTTTCATCTCTTTGTGTCCAAAGCCAGGACTGCATCACATTATGAAAATTGACTTAGCATCAATGATGTGGGCTTCCACACAAACAGACATTTCCAATGACAAAGTGGTTACAAATCCTTTTTAGTTGAAGGAACCAGAGCAATATTTGAAATGATGAGGAAGGTGACATTGTGATCGCCAGGATAATACAGAAGCTTGTATTGGCCCAACCGTAAGATGACACTGATTACAGGACTTTTTAACAAAAACAAACACAGTAAATACATACAGTAAATTAACAACCCTCAATAACCAACAAAGGTTAACATGCCGGTTGCATTTTCCTATGTTAAGATCTCAGAGAGATGCGTTAACTGGTGGGTTCATTGGTTTGGTAACTGAGTACTTGCCTAACAACTCGTTGAACCTCAATTGTACGATTATAGCAACTGTTGCTAGGCACAGCCGCCCTGTCAAGCTTTGGATTTCTCCTCCTGCTGAAGCAGTGTGCATGTGACATTCTGTATATGAACCAACAAGAGCAAAGTGTAAGGAATGGATTGGTGTTTGTCTGCTTTAATGTAAGCCGCTAAGTTTAGCATGTCCGGTTAACTAGTTATGTTAGTAAAATTGTGTCATTTCCAAGGCCGAGAGTTGAAATATAATTAGTAAACTGAATGATGGTATGGTTTTGGTTGGGTTTCAGGCTTAACCCTTATTTTGTGTTAGGGTCTCCCGTCAACCATTTCAAGTTAAAATTACATAATAACTACCATCTAGTTTATTTTATTTTAACAAGGCTTCACGATATCCTCCACAACAGTTATATAAACGCTGCAAAACTGATTTTGACTATTTTAGCCAATTCTGAAAGTCTCTCTAAAAATAAGTGTATAATTTGGTGTTTGGGTCTGGATAGACCCAGCAGTGCATTGAAATGTTGAGGGTAACATACAATTACAACAGGATTGTATGGTTATGAATGCATAATAAGTTAGTTATGATGTAGTAAAAACAATATTGGATGATAGTCATTATTTTTGAGTGTTTTGGACTGAATTAAATCATCGGTCAAAATTGACCCGCGAACAAAGGGACAGAAACAGCTTTCGAACACAACACAAGGGTTAAAACTTTTAGTCCAGTGCCAATACAGCCAATACAATATTCTGTTTGATGTAGACCATTGAGTAAAACTTACTTTTTTCAGTGTGGTATCTGATAGGTAGCATGGCGAGTTTCTCACACATCCCCATCTGACTGTGACTGATTGAACCGTTTCTTTCTCCTTTGTGAAATCTCAAAAGGTTTTCTGCTTTCTCTACATTGTATTGTCCTGCTCTGATTATTTGAAGCGAAGCAAACGTACAATATAATAGACCAATCAATAATTTCCCCCTGCCGAGCTGAATTTGACAAACCCTGAAGTAATTGCATCACTTGTTAAATAGGTGACCTTTGCTGTGTGATGTAGCGCCTGAAGCCCTGAAGCTTAATCTTGTAGTTCATAAAAAAGTTTCTTATAACGTTATCTGAAGCTCTCTTTATGTCAGGCAAATGTGGAGTGTAGTGCCTTGAATGGAATAGATGTCTTTGTTCTCATCATATTGTGATCTCAGGTGACAGTTAGACAGGGTGTTTATGAATGATTAAATACAGAGGATGAATACTCAACTGTTCAAAGAGTAACCTGCATATTTGCCACTTTTTTTCCTCGAGCCAAAGCAAATAGCAGAGATGCAGAAGAGAGCCACTGTTACTGAAAATATCCCTGCTGTCTGTATCGGAGGTGCTGCAGCTGTTGAAAGAGAATAGAGGTCTCAGCAGGGCTGAGAGACACGCAGAGGTGTATTAATCCCCCTGCTGAGAGCAGAGCTATTCTGTACCGCTCCATGTCTCACTGCGCTGTTCAATCCAAAGGGGAAACTCCCCCATCTGTTTCGCTGCAGGGGAAATCTCATTTGGTTGAATGAGATGGCATCAGTGATTCTGGCAGCCTGTGAGTTTGATGTGATGGTGGGTCTGCCTGTGTGTCTCTGTAGTCTCATAGAGACGGTTGGGTAAAACAAAGAAATGTACACAAAAGCCACATACAGTACTGTGCCTATACAGTAGCAAGCCGATGGGAATACCCTGTTCTATACTGTTAATTATTGAAAGACCTTCTTACTTACTTCTTCTATTTTCTCCTATGCTAATTACTGTGTGTGTGTGTGTGTGTGTGTGTGTGTGTGTGTGTGTGTGTGTATGCGTGTGCGTGTGTGTGTGTGTGTGTTTGTTTGGTGTTCTTAGGAATGGCCAGACTTTATATTATTATTGTCAACAAATCCTAAGTGCAAAATCCACAAAGAAAAAAGCCCAAGCTTGAAATTTGATGTTTCAGAGACCTTGGTTTTTGTCCAAAAACTATTATCACTGGGTGATATTTTCCATCATCACCATGAAAACGCACTTTATTTTTATTTTGTATAGCATCATAGATGTAGGTCAGAAAGTACCTAGTAGGTTTTATCATCTATTCACACGATTTGATTACTGAAAGAAGGAAGGTAGAGCGGTCGTCCACCAATCGGAAGGTCAATGACATAGCCAACGGTGTGTTAATGTGTGTAAATACAGCAGTAATCTCTCATTATGGACGGGGGGCACCTTGTATGGAAGCCTCTGACTCTGTATGAATATGTGTATGAATGACAACTCTATCTTAATTTCCTTTCAGCCAGCTACATCTTTCTCAGCCTCCCTCACATCACTCCGCCTTCATCTCTCTCTATAACTGCCTCACCCTCAGGCAAACAGACCCTCTCCCCAGTGTCCATCAGCGCACCCTCTCATCCACCTGTCCTCGAAAGGCAGGAGTCCAAACCGGCCCACCAGACGTCTAGAGAACCCCATTCCCTGACAGTGGATGTTAGTAATTAGTGTCAGCTAGCCTAATTAATGTCAAATCTTCTGGACGAGGTAGAGCCCTGAGGAAACCACAGTCTGTTACTGCTGGATCAGCCAGCAAATAAACACCTTAGCTGAGGACGCTGCAATTAAAAAATATTCTGCTGTGACAAAAGAAAATGTAAAAGAGGGTGAAAATTATCATTAACACCATTCCTGAGAATTTAACCTCTAAAATAGTTACATAACAGCAACACATAGACAGTTTATGTTTGCAGTGAGTGGTGCTCTTTGAAGTGCTCTCATAGAGATGCAAGAAAACCTTATTCAACATTTCATGTAATTTCTTCTTAAAAAAATTTAAAATCATCAAAAGTCATGGAACATATCCGCACTCAACCCGGTCTCCTACAAAACTAAGTTCCTATACATCTTAACTGCATCCTTAAACACATTTCGATGGTAAAATATTTTCTCCCCGGTTACAGTCGCAGTTTTAAACTTGTGGTTAACGTTGTAAATTGAAACAAAACATAACAAACCTACTTGGTTATGTTTATGCAAAAATTGCCAGCGGTGTGTGAATGTGCACGAATAGTAATCTCTCTCTGACTCTGTATGAATGTGTGTATGAATGGGTGAAGGTTGACTTGTCTTGTAAAAGCGCTTTGAGTAGTCGCACGGATAGAAAAAAGCGCTATATAAATGCTCTCTGGGAATCCTAAAAACCTCTCTGGGAACCATTACCTTATTGTGGTGGAGAGGTTTGTGTGTCCCTATGAACCTGAGAGCTGTGTTGTCTGGAGCCTAGTGCTCCTGGTAGGGTCTCCCAAGGCAAATTGGTCTCAGGTGAGGGGCCAGACTAAGAATGGTTCAAAAACGACTTCATGAAAGAAAGGGAAAGGAAAGGAGAGACCCTGCCCGGAGGAAGCCCGGGGCCCCCATCTGGAGCCAGGCCCTGAGGGAGGGCCCGACAGCAAGCGCCTGGTGGCGGGGTTTGCCACGGAGCCCGGTCGGGCACAGCCCGAAGAAGCTACGTGGTGCCTCCCATCCATCCATCCTGTGGGCCCACCACTCATGGGAAAAACCGCTGGGGTCGGGTGCGCTGTCACACGGGTGGCAGTGATGGTCAGGGACCTCGACGGACCAGACCCGGGCAGCAGAGGCTGGCTCTGGGGACGTGGAACGTCACCTCTCTGTGGGGGAAGGAGCCGGAATTAGTGCGGGAGGTGGATCGCTACCAGTTGGATCTGGTGGGGCTTACCTCCACGCACAGTCTTGGCTCTGGAACCGTACTCCTGGATAGGGGTTGGACTCTATTCTTCTCCGGAGTTGCCCAAGGTGTGAGGCATCGGGCCGGGGTGGGGATACTCACTAGCCCCCGGCTGAGCGCCGCTACGTTGGAGTTTATCCCGGTGGACGAGAGGGTCGCCTCCCTACGCCTTCGGGTTATGGGGGGGAAAACTCTGACTGTTGTTTGTGCCTATGCCCCAAACCACAGTTCTGAGTATTCGGCCTTCTTGGAGACCCTGAATGGAGCCCTGCAGGGGGCTCCAGTAGGGGACTCCGTAGTCTTGCTGGGAGACTTCAGCGCACACGTGGGTAACGATGGAGACACATGGAGAGGATGATTGGGAGGAAGGGCCTTCCTGATCTAAACCCGAACGGTCGTTTGTTGTTGGACTTCTGTGCTAGTCATGGAATGGCAATAACAAACACCATGTTTGAACATAAGGATGCTAATAAGTGTACGTGGTACCAGAGCACCCTAGGCCAAAGGTCAATGATCGATTTCGTAATCGTATCATCTGATCTGAGGCCGCATGTTTTGGACACTCGGGTGAAGAGAGGGGCGGAGCTGTCGACTGATCACCATCTGGTGGTGAGTTGGATCAAGGGGTGGGGGAAGACTCTGGACAGACCTGGTAAACCCAAACGGGTAGTGCGGGTGAACTGGGAACGTCTGGAGGAAGCCCCTGTCCTGGGGATCTTTAACTCACACCTCCCGCGGAGCTTTTCAGCCATCCCTGTGGAGGTTGGGGGCATTGAACCTGAGTGGGCGATGTTCAAAACCTCTATTGCTGAAGCTGCGTTGATGAGCAGTGGTCTCAAGGTCTTAGGTGCCTCAAGGGGCGGTAACCCTCGAACACCGTGGTGGACCCCGGTGGTCAGGGAAGCCGTCCGACTGAAGAAGGAGTCCTTCCGGGTTATGTTATCTGGGAGGACTCCGGAAACAGTTGCAGGGTATCGAAGGACTAGAAGGGCGGCAGCTTCTGCCGTGTCAGAGGCAAAGCAGCGGGTGTGGGAGAAGTTCGGAGAAGCTATGGTGAAGGACTTTCGGTCAGCACCAAGGTGCTTCTGGAAAACCATCCGGCGCCTCAGGAGGGGGAAGCGAGGAACCATCCAAGCTGTGTACAGGACCCTGCTGACTTCAACTGAGAAGGTTATCAGCCGCTGGAAGGAGCACTTTGAGGAACTCCTGAATCCGACTAACACGCCCTCTATGGTTGAGGCAGAGCTGGAAGCTGATGGGGGATCATCGTCAATTTCCCTGATGGAAGTCACTGAGGTAGTCAAACAACTCCACAGTGGCAAAGCCGCAGGGGTTGATGAGATCCAGTCCAGAAATGCTGAAGGCTTTGGGTGTTGAGGGGCTGTCTTGGTTGACACACCTCGTCAACATTGCGTGGAAGTCTGGGACAGTGCCTAGGGGTTGGCAGACCGGGGTGGTGGTTCCCCTATTTAAAAAGGGGGACCAGAGAGTGTGTGCCAACTACAGGGGTATCACACTTCTCAGCCTCTCTGGTAAAGTCTACTCCAAGGTACTGGAAAGGAGGGTTCGGCCGGTAGTCGAACCTCTGATTGAAGAGGAACAAAGCGGATTCCGTCCTGGTCGTGGAACAACAGACCAACTCTTTACTCTTGCAAGGATCCTGGAGGGGGCCTGGGAGTACGCCCATCCGGTCTACATGTGTTTTGTGGATCTGGAGAAGGGGTATGACCGGGTCCCCCGGGTGATACTGTGGGAGGTGCTGCGGGAGTATGGGGTGAGGGGGTGCCTTTTGAGGGCCATCCAATCCCTGTACGCCCAAAGCGAGAGTTGTGTCCGGATACTCGGCAGTAAGTCGGACTCGTTTCCCGTGAATGTTGGCCTCCGCCAGGGCTGCGCTTTATCACCAATCCTGTTCGTGATTTTCATGGATAGGATATCGAGGCGTAGTCGTGGAGGAGAGGGGTTGCAGTTCGGTGACCTGAGGATCTCATCGCTGCTCTTTGCAGATGATGTGGTCCTTATGGCATCATCGGTCTGTGACCTTCAACAGTCACTGGATCGGTTCGCAGCCGAGTGTGCAGCGGTTGGGATGAGGATCAGCACCTCCAAATCTGAGGCCATGGCTCTCAGCAGGAAACCGGTGGATTGCCTACTCCGGGTAGGGAATGAGCCATTACCCCAAGTGAAGGAGTTCAAGTACCTCGGGGTCTTGTTCGCGAGTGAGGGGACAATGGAGCGAGAGATTGGCCGGAGAATCGGAGCAGCGGGGCCGGTATTACAGTCACTTTACCGCACCGTTGTGACGAAAAGAGAGCTGAGCCAGAAGGCAAAGCTCTCAATATACCGGTCGATCTTCGTTGCTACCCTCACCTATGGTCATGAAGGCTGGGTCATGACCGAAAGAACGAAATCACGGGTACAAGCGGCCGAAATGGGTTTTCTCAGACGGGTAGCTGGCGTCTCCCTTAGAGATAGAATGAGAAGCTCAGCCATCCGTGAGAGACTCGGAGTAGAGCCGCTGCTCCTTTACGTTGAAAGGAGCCAGTTGAGGTGGTTCGGGCATCTAGTAAGGATGCCACCTGGGCGCCTCCCTAGGGAGGTGTTCCAGGCACGTCCAGCTGGGAGGAGACCCCGGGGAAGACCCAGGACTCGGTGGAGAGATTATATCTCCTCACTGGCCTGGGAACGCCTCAGGATCCCCCAGTTGGAGCTGGAGGATGTGGCCCGGAGAAGGGAAGATTGGGGTTCCTTACTGGAGCTGCTGCCCCCGCGACCCGATCCCGGATAAGCGGTAGACGATGGATGGATGGATGGATATAAATGCGACACCGACATAGCGACCATAGTAGTTATAACAGAAGCAAAGGCGAAAGTCGGCTGACGTATAAAAAGGGAGAAACTTCATGAGTTGTTTGTGTAGTGTGTGAAATCAACAGCGTGTTGTTGTTGTTGTGTTCACAACGTTAAGTTTCACCTTCACTTTACTAACGTAGTTTTAACCCAAACAAGGATCTTCAGCGTATCAGATGATATGGGCCAAACTGCCCATCTGACATATTAAAATAGTAGGCTGTTTATTAGTCATCAGTAAAGGCTTTAGTCAGAGAAACTGCCAAGTTCTTACATAACAAACAGTTTGATGTGCATGAGGATCTGCTGGGTTCTGTAAATCATGCCATGAACTCACACCTTGATTCAAGTGAAGACAGAGAGAGAGATCAGTACTGACCAAAAAAGAGCTAAACCCTGACATACTGTCCTCAGACATCCAACAAAAACTCAAATAATAACTCAAATAGTTCACGGTATAAAGACAAGACAGTCTTAGTTAGGTTGCATACTTGGAAAAAGGTATCTATGAGCTGACTAATGGCTTTGAATTTGGAATATTGTTATGACCAAATGTTTTTTTTTAGTATAACATTTTTTTAGTATAAAAATATAAAATATAAAAATATAAAGTGCTTGTAAATACTGTGATATTTAAGTCAATTAACCCTGACTTATTATCCATGGAGGAAATCAAATCATCTGTCAAATTATCTCTCTATTTACTATTTGTAATTAGTAATTTAACTGAAAATATTTGTGGCCTGTTTTTCAATTTAGCTAATCAGGACGTCTGCCCACATTAATGACAGAGACAGAGAGATTGTATTTTTGAGTCAGTCATCAGCACTACACTCTACATCAGGGGTGCCCAAAAGGTTAATTGCGATTGAGGGTAGTGTGGGTAGATCGCGCACAGTTAACCTCTTAAGGGGTGGGCGACTTTACTCGAAAATACGAAAAATACCTACAAACAAAATACCCAAAGTAAACTGAAAGCTGATCTTCAACCATTTGCACCATGATTTTGGTCTCATTCAAAAGACAACTCTCTTATTGTTCTTGCACAACATTGATTTATCACTCCAAGTGATTCTGGCACTGAGTAATAGTGGTCTGAATATACTGAATTTTAAGAAAATACACTCCGTCTGAAGTTTGTAGTCCTGAGGCCTGAAGATGGGTATAGCTGGTAGGTATGGACTGGAAAACACAATACAAACATAGCACCAAGTGTTATGAAGTAAAACTTCCAATTTCAGATAAAAGGGATAAAAACTTAATTTATTAGACATATTTTTCTAAGAGTAACACCAGGCGTACACAAACTGTGCATGTGTACATATTATAATATTTATTAATAAAATATAATTTGTATTGCTCATAAATAACTATTATATACCCAATTATCCCTGCATGTATGTAAGGGAAGTACAAATACATTTCTTGTAATATTTATTTTGTTTTTCTTGTAATTTGTAATTAATAAATACAACTATGAAAAAGATTACAACATTTGAAAAAATAAAAGCATGAGTGTCAGATGTCTAAAGATTGAGCAGTTCATTGGCTACACAATAAAAGAGTCACTGAGAGGCTAAACTGCTGCAGGCTTCGTCTAAACAGAAGAAGAGGGTTGGCACTTCCTTATCAGGTTGACACTGATTGGCCTTGATGGCTTTAGGTATCGAAACGAAGCTCTGATTGTCTCAGATCAAGTGTCAATCTAACAGCTGATGCCCGCTCTCCACGCGGTATCAGCTGTTCAGCGGCGCATGCAGACAGACTAACATCTGCTCCGTATGAAGAAAAACATCTCACAAATGATTAGCTGATTTCAAAGATTGCAACAGCTGTTCATGGGCTTTTATCAATGTGACTATGTTCAAGATGGAAATGTTTTGTACTGGAAACGATGTGTGGACATCAACAATGAACCCGGAAATGTTTTTTTTTATCATTACTGCCTATGGGACAATAATGAGACCTAATAGATAAGTTATGGGTTTGACTGTGAGTGTGCTTGCTTATGTGATATGCCTACTGTACTTGCTGTTGTGATTTTGATTTCAAAACAGTTTATCTCACTAAATAGATGAGATTCGAAGCTTTCTAAAAATATGTGACATTGCGCAATAACTCCAACTACAGCTGACTGGACACAGCTGTAGTGCCTCTTAAATGTGGACGGCCGCCACCTGGTATGAGGTTTAAGAGGTCAAACATGCAACATTATTCATTTATGTTCTCAATCTATTTCAACATTTGAAAGTGAGAGTTATCGCATCTTATTAGGTCTCGGCCTGTTTGTTAGATGTTTTATGTTATGTTGGTACTTTCTGTTTTATTTTGTTATTTACCAGTTCCTTCCAGTTTCCGTGACCTGATTCCGTCTCTGCCTGATCCTTGTCTGCTGTGCTGCTAATCTGAGTATCTACCTGTGTACCGAACCTGTTTCCATGACCCGACTCTGCCCCTGGATTATCCCTGCATGCTTTGTATGTTTGACTGCATACACGTGTACCATCGCCACTGCAAAGTTTCAGTAAAGACTATTTCCATTTCCATTGTTCTGCCTCTAGAGTCCCACCCTCCTTATGTCTTGATTGTACTGTTACACATCTATGATATTTCTGTAAATATATTTATTGACAGTTTTGTATGAATGAGCACATTTGTAGCATTTTGTTCAAAATCACACCAGTTATATTTTAGTACAAATTATCGCTTCTGCAAAAATAATTAAGGAAATCATTAACTGTCACATCTTCAAATCATATCCTGTTTGTACAAACACTAACTTTGTAACATCAGAGAGAGTGGAGATGACATCGGAACCTTTCTTCTTGTCTTAGAACAGTGTTTGCAATAACCTCATGAAAAGAGATGCTGCTTGTCCAAAGCTGCCTTACACTCACGGCTTGTTCTGCCCGCAGTGCTACCAAGTGGGTAGTTAGTTAGTTAGTTAGTTAGCATGGTAGCTATTGTGACACAAGTGTCTCCACAATGTGCCGCTTTGCCGTCGCCCCGCAAATGAGACATACACACTTTTCTTTCACTGTTGTAAAAAATAATTCTTCCTCCCAATCATTGTGAAAATAGTTTTATAGTATTATTTAGCTTTTTCTGCCATGTTTAGCATAAAAAACGCACCTAGCACCAGCGAAAAGGGAAATGGAGATTTAGCCCTACAGGGTCAGAGTTCATATATACATAAAACTAGGGCTGTCAAGTGAATTAAATAAAATAATCTAATTAATTACAAGCTTTGTGATAAATTAATCGCATTTATCAATATTTGCTGTTTGAGCTCCGTGCGACGGGGGGGGGGGAGGTGCTATCAGAGCTCCGTGCTTTCGGAGCAAAAGTCAGGGGCATCTAGGGGCGCGATTAATCTGCGTTAATATTTTTAACGCGTTATTTTTCGACAGTCCTACATAAAACATTTTGGTTTTTTAAATTCTATATTCAATATTGTCATTTTAAAATAAAGAATAATTCAAGTGGTATTGATCTAAAAAAAAAAGAAACGGCAAAAACAATTAAATACAAATTTTTGACGGAGCTCCATGGTGACTAGTGCTATTATTAGAACTCACGTAGTCCCTGCGGGCGACCAAGCGTTTTCCCTGTGTCGCCTGCTTGTTTCTCTCTCTGTGTGTGTGTCTGTGTTGTGGGCATGTCGCCCCCTCACTCTCCCTTGATTGCAGTTCAGTCAACTCACCTGCTCCAAGCCTCACTCCTGCCATCCATTAACTCATCAACCCCAGTCTTCAGCCACTCGTCGCTAGATCGACTACAGCTACAGTGGCTACAGCGTCTCTGGCTGCTTGAATTTTGGATTCAAGTACATTTGCTTGTGTGTTTTTTCGTATTAACTCTTACTGGTTTTTGTGCTACAGGATCCCTGGCTTCCTGTCCACCCGTCTGCTACCTGCTACCCACTTCACCCTCTGCCTCCACGAGCCGGATGTTCTCCGTCTTCCGTCCCTTTTCCCTGGAAACCCCTTCAATAAACCTCCCACCTATTGCTCCAAGTTTGTGTCCTGCGTTTGGGTCCTTCCCTTGTTGCACACGTGACATTTACTTCACGAGCGCAATGTAGCATGGTCAAAAGCCAGGAGTACAGGTCTTGGGTCGGATTGGCTGCTCTTCAGGCAGCTGCGAAATGCATCCACTGTTAAAATCAGAAAAGCCAAATCTGATTATTTCCAAACTGAAACCACAAATAACTGAAATAATCCCCTTAAATTCTGGAAAACTATTAAATCAATAGCTGGAAATAAAAATGTGATAGAGCTTCCACCTTGTATTGTCAAAGACTCTTCAAATCTCTGACAAGGCAGAAATGCTTGGTTGTTTTAATGAACATTTTATTGCCTCTGGTTCCTTGTTTGAATCTCAGAACATACCTCAAGGAGCCCCTGCTCGCTCTGAAGGTCGTGTCTGGCAGGGTCAACCCTTTACTTTTAATCCAGTAACAGTCTCAGAGGTGCATAAAGCCCTTAAAAGTTTAGACACAAGAAAATCAGCAGCCAGATAACCTGGAGCCATACTTTTTAAAGTTAGGAGCTGATTTCCTCACCTCGCACCTGGCCTATCTTTTCAATCTATCCCTGGAGACAAATGAAATTCCCCTCATTTGGAAATCTGCTTTTGTTCTCCCACTGCTGAAAGGGGGTGACCCCACTCTCCTAAACAATTACAGACCCATCTCCAAATTGTCTTAAATGAAGTGCTGGAATCATTGGTAAGTCAACAACTAAAGGACTTTTTAGCGACTAATAATATTACCTTCAATCTGGTTTTTATGAAAAAACACAGCACTACAATAGTCGCCATAAAAGTAGTAAATTATTTTATACATTTCTTAGACTTTTTATTGACTTATCCAAGGCTTTTGATACAGTAGATCATGCCTTATTGTCACAAAGACTCTATAGTATAAGTCTCTCAGATCAAGCTGTCAGTTGGTTTGAGAACTATTTATCAGGCAGATCACAGTGTGTGTGGGCAGAAGGTATAACTTCTAGATCTCTTAATGTATCCAAGGGTGTGCCACAGGGATCGGTTGTAGGACCATTGCTATTTATCATTTATATAAATAATCTTAATCACAATGTTTTAAATGCAAATTTCCATTTTTGCATTCTGATGACACAGTAATTTACTGCTCTGCGTCCTCCCCAAATCAGGCTCTTTGTCAGCTGCAGACTGCTTTTAACATTGTACAATGTAATATACGTGAATTGAAACTTGTTTTAAATGCTGCAATGTTTTTCTTTCGAGGCCAGAAAGAGATTAGTCTCTGCAACGTTTCTGTCTGTGCTGGACTATGGAGATGTTGTTTATATGACTGCTTCGTCTCAGTGCCTCAGCTCTCTGGATACCGTCTACCACGGGGCACTGAGATTTATAACAAACCTCAAAACCCGGACCACCACTGCACCATATATGCTTGTGTTGGATGGTCTTCCCTGACCTCCCGTAGACTGTTAACTGTTCCAAAAGTCCGTACAGAACTTGGGAAAAGGGCTCTTAGTTACGCTGCTCCGGCTCCCTGGAACCAGTTCCAGAATGAGGTGAAACTCAGAGAGCTGGTCTCTCTGAACAGACTTAAAGCGACTCTTAAAGACATTGAAGCAGACCGCTGTGTCTGTAAATGTTTTAATTAATGTTGTGATTGTGACTGTTTTGTTTTGTCTGTAACTATACTGCTGCCTATCTTGGCCAGGACTCTCTAGAAAAAGAGATTTTTAATCTCAATGAGACCTATCCTGGTAAAATAAAGGTTATAGAAAATATACTCAGCTGAGGACGATCTTGTTTCACTGCACCACAGACCACATTTAAGCAGATCCTCTCTCTCTCCCAGTTCCACAGAATCGTCTTGCTTACAAGTTAAACATGTTTCATATGCACCCTCGCTGGAGTTCCGTCCTCTTCCCATTGGTTGGCTGCGGCCAGGTCGGGTTGGCCCCTTGTTGGCGCGTAAGCGTGTCCACACCTCTTAGCGCTGATGTCTTCCTTGGGATTCCTCAGTCGCCCTCTAGAGGAGGGGCGCACCTCTTGCATGTTTACACTAACATTTCTTTACCTGAGTAGTGAATACATTCAGTACATAATACTTATTTTCAGTAGCAAACTAATACATATAGTAGTTAACTATTACAAATTGTAGTAAACAAATACATATTAATACATTCAGGAGTTAATTATATCACAGAATCCAGTGTGGACAGTCTGCACCCACTAGTCACCCTGCACCAGTAGTAGCACATAATCCCGGACTCCCTTCTATTCTACACAGGAAAATGCTCCCGAAACCAAAGAAAGATTCACCAGTGAAAAGGGAAGTAGTGACATATGGGACAAGCATTAGGCATTCAGAACACAAAGCAATGAGGGGCCTGAGATTAAGAGCATGACCTACTTCAGATACACTGGATGTAGGGCTGCAGGACCAGAGAGCACCAGGAAACAGTCCACAACATCTAAGGTCTTGGGTCAAGAGAGGGTACAAACAACCTGGGTTTGTCACACGATAGATGTTCTGCTCTCACTTGCCCACATTCAGCACATGCCATCCACATCATTAGGTATAAGCGTATGCAGGCACAATCCTCAACTCCGGGCTACAGTGATCATTCAGGAAGTGCACAACATCACTACGGGATATGATAATGCCAAACTAGTGACCCCATTGTGATTCTAAGTAGTTTAATGAATAATTTGTTTTAATCTTCCCACCTAGCGTTTGGTTTCTTCCTTCTTCTGTCACTTAAGAGCTCATTTTATACATTTGTAAAATGATACACATATGTAACTCGTGTAAAACTCATATGTCACTAGATGTATTTCTCTCCATATATTTCATATTTCTTTATATTATTCTGAAGGTTTTCTTCCGCATCCACATAATTAAGTATATGAAGAACACACAAACTATTACTACATGAATAAAATAATATATTGCCATATGTTATACCTGAGGCATACAATTCTCCAATGTTGGGTTAATTACCTGAATGTCTCATTTTGCAACACTAATTACTAGGATGTGTTTTAGAGAAGGAAAAACATATTCAACAGAGGGCAATTATGGACTCCACTCTCTCCATTCTGTAGACAATTTCTAATGTGTTCAGTTTCCATGTGACACAGAAGGTTAGTTTTATCAATAAAGCTTTTTGGAATCATTGTCAGTGTGCTACATTTAGAAGATTATGTTTGTCCTGTTCAGATGTAACAGCACAGATGATGTGATGTTTAATACCTCCGCGTCTGCAATTGTGAGAGTTCCTTGGATGGAAGGAACATACAAATTATAGAAGTAAAGACAGAGAGAGCGAGAGAGAAAGAGAGAGAGCGATGTTTGCTCTTCAAATATGAAACAGCGTCCTTGATGCCAGCAGCTCCCCAGGATAGATTGTATTTTTTGGTAATGATGTGTGCTCGTACACTGTGGCTGAGAGAGGGAGGTAAAGAGAGATTTGCCCTATACTGAAGGACAAGGGCAAACTAATCACACTGAAGAATGTCCTTGGCCAGGCTGTACCCTGTTCATTGTTTTAATATTAGCCCATGTGACTTCTTTTTTAGAAGTCATGAATGCTTTGTAACAAATCAGTTTAAATAATGGCACAATTAACCTGTTAGGGTGCCTAGGGTTAAAATGTGATGTTGGGCCCTTATGTATCCCAAAACAACAAACCACCTTACCTCTTGTTTGAGTTTTGTGTGTCATGGTTACAGCCAACCTTTTCACTTTGTTATCGCTGTTTCCAGTGTGCATGGCACTAATCTCTCCAATCAATTCATAACATGCAATTCCCTCATTGTTCTACAGTAGTCCTTAGGGTGTTCCCTCCTTTCACCGTCACCTGATCGCAAGTGGGTGTTGAAGTCAGGTGATGGTGAAAGGACGTCTTCTTGCTCTGCTATCTGCCTGCTGTGTTTTTGGCTGGGCCGCAGCAAAGCTCGCTCATGCTCTATTCGCGCTCCTTCCAGCAAAACACACACTTTTTTTGTTTTTTTCTGGAGATGTGTGAAGCTTTCATAAAGGCAGCGAGTTCCACTGAGCACAAGCATTTCATTGTGTTTTAATACACATGACAATAAAGTTGAAGTAGGGCAAGCCCTATGAATGCATAAGTCTGTTCCTGACTTACTGAGTGAGTAATAAAGTTATAATCATTTGTCGGTCCAATATTCCCAATTGGATATTGCTCTTTCAAAATGAATACACACGAACAGTCCTCAATTATATCCTCAGAAGACTTTTATAGCCATAATTTAGTGCAGTGAGCGTATACCAAGGGGAAACCTGCGGTTCTGAAAAGTGAAGCCAATGTGGAAGTGCCTTTCTTTCAAATGACCAGTGGGGGCAGGTCCACTGGTTCTCACTTTCGTGACGAGTTTATGGTCTCATTCTCTAGTGTCTTTTTTAATACAGCATGACATACATTTATTAAATTATTTGTGTGGGGACTCGTCTCAGAAATTAATATATGTTTTGTAAGGATTCACCAACTATGTTACATGGGAAAGTGTCAGGTTTGTCTGCTAATGTTAAGTACTTTAAGGGAGAGTTGTATGAGAGGGTGATTGTTTTTTTCCGAGGGTCTACCTGTTTGGGACTCTGTGGTTGAGCGTTTCAATCGGAACCCTTCTGAGCTCTTAATGAAGCAGTGTACTAAGGAACAACTTTTTAGGACTGCAGAGCATCATGATGATGAAATCCCGGACGAGCCCCCACTTGTCACACACCGGCTCATAGAATGTGACAAAGAGGGTAAACCAGTCGGGTAAGTTGCCAAATTAATAGTTTATTAGAAATTAACAAACATAACTATTTACAAAAGGTCATGAAATGTGAAGTGTGGTTTCATCAGTGGTGAGTAATGCATGGGTGAGTGTTGACAAGCAAAACAATAAACTCAACAATCCTAAATGGACAATATGGGAGAGAGACAGACACTGAGATTTGGCTGGTATCTATAGCCTACAGCAGAAAGTAGGTTACACCATTGACTGACCTGTTAAAACCAAAAGCTAAGAATATTTGTCAAAGGGCATTTGAGAGTGTAAAGGCCTTGTTGTGTTCGGTTCAAGTGTTGAAGGCACCAAGATGAGAACAGCCATTTCAACTTGGGACCACGTAGATGCAAGCAATGTTGGGGCTGTTCTGTTGCAGGAGAATGTGGAGGTGGTAGATTGCCTTGTAAATTGACTAACACTAGTTCAACTATTCAGTAGTCCAAAAAGAAGCGTTGGCTCTGGTTTGGACATTGCAACACTTTGATGTCTATTTTGGATTAGGGGTGTCTTCGCTGATAGTGTTTACTGATCATAATCCCTTGACCTTGTTGAAGTCCTTGCAAAACCCTAAACAGAGACTTATGAGGTGGGCGTTACAATTTAGACATTCGTCATATCAAAAGAGTTGGTAATGTAATTGCAGATGCACTATCTTGTGCATCAGTAGACTCTTAGTCCCATGTTGCTTATTCTGCTTCAACCCATCCTCTCCTCATCTTTTGCTCTCCTACTGTTAAATACTCCAGTGGTACATGGATGCTCCCCGGGCACTAATGGGCCAGGCGATAGTCCGGAAGGTTAACGGTATCACCAGTAAATCATGGATAATGTGTTGGGTAATTGGTCAATTATAGAAACACGGTTAATTTGTTTGAGGTTCTTAATAGAACCTCGTTCTTATGGAAGGGGTGTTACGACCTCTCCCTTGATGCCCAATGTTTATGCTGCTTTCTGCTGTCAGTCAGGGACGGTTGTTAGGTGACCTCTGATGGTCTCTGCAGAGGCTAGAGATACCAGCCAAATCATTTTGTCATTGTCTGTCTCTGCACTCAGGAGGCTCACAAGATACATCTGAGGAGCCGTGAGATGATTAATAAGAAAAACAAAGTTCTGCTTCACACATTTCTAATTCTAATTAATCTATTAATAAAAACAGAAATGATCTAATATACACAACTATGCTATCAGGAGCAAATAGGGGGTTCAGTATTTTGCCCAAGGACACTTCGACATGTTGACCTTGGAGGCTGGGGATGACCGCTCTACCTCCTGAGCCACTAACACTCCTATAATGAATGCACAAATAATGCATGACACCATCTAGTATCCATCTAGTTTACGAGTGAGGTGGGTGTATGTAAAATCATACACCCAAGTTTATATCAATTCCTATGTTGATATGTGTAGTATTTGGCGCCGACGCGGGTGGCAGCCTCTCCAGTAGCTCTGTGTTTTTCATGCTGTTTTAGCACTTTAGTTGATTTAGTTAATTAGAATTTTTTGTAGTACAGAACTCTATATATCCTATGGATATTGTATTTTACGATAAGCAACAAAGCGGCGGGAAACTTGTTTTTTCAAGGGAGAAGCTGCTTTCACTTCGCACAATGGGGAAAGCCGGCATTGTTCATCACATATTCAACATATTCAACCTCGGAACTGAGACGGCGTATCGAGGCTGCAGAGCTGGAGCGAAGGTAAAGGCTAAGCTAGCGGCGAAGCAGTGGAAGTACAAGCCCTCTGTTCCATCGATAGTCATGGGGTATGTGAACTGTTTAACCAACAAGACTGACGAGTTGGTTGCCCTTGTGAGGAACGACAGGACATACAGAGAAATCAGTTTACTGTGCCTCTCTGAAACATGGTTAACAGCTAACACTCCGGACGCTAACGTGGACCTACCAGGATTCACCACAGTGAGAGCGGACAGGGACGCTAAACGCAGTGGTAAGCGTAAAGGAGGGGGACTCACACTGTTTATTAACAATAGATGGTGTAACCAAGGACATGTTACGGTTAAGGAGACAACTTGTGAAAGAAACATTGAGCTGCTTGCTGTAGGTCTAAGACCATATTACATGCCTCGGGAATTTTCGCACGCCATTGTTGTTTGTGTTTACATCCCTCCACGTGCACACGCAGAGACCGCATGTGACGTCATTCATTGTACCATCGCTAGACTGCAAACCCAACACCCAGAAGCTTTCATTGCCATCTCAGGAGACTTCAATCATGTAACACTAGACTCCACACTACCTGCCTGCCTGCCTGCCTGCCTGCCTACCTGTCTACCTGTCTACCTGTCTGCTTTCAACTCTGACTCCTGATCTGTGATCTGTTACTACTACTCTGATCTCCAGCCCCGGTAAACCCGACTTGCCTTCCGCCTTACAACTACGAGTTTAGAATATCCCTGAACTGTACTACTGCCGTGCCTCATTCGGCCCTGTTGTGTGTGTGTTTTCAATAAAACCTTGATCTCGAAATTGCGCTCCTGGGTCCTCGTCTGTCTGTCCTGACAGAATGATCTGACCATCATGGACCCAGCGCACGCTCAGACCAGCATGCAGGTAGAGACTGAGATGTCTGTCCTACAGCAACTGGAACGCACTGAGGGAGACATCAATCGGATGACCGGCGATATCGCTTCCCTGCTCCAACTCAGCCACCAACAACAACAACAATTTAATCAGCAACAACCACTACTAGCCCACGTCCTGCTGCTACTCACCAATGCGGCCACTCCTGCTTCGTCTGTTCCAGTACCGTCTGCCCTACTCCATCCCGCTGTTGTGTCTTCTCCAGCTGCTTCAGGGTCCAACGCTGCAGTTCCAGCAGTACCCGCCTCCAGAACCGAGGATTGGCCATCCGGAACGCTTTGACGGTGACCCGAAGCAGATTCGAGCCTTCCTGACCAGCTGCCGAGTGCAGTTCGCATTACAGCCCAGGACCTTCTCGACGGAGGGAGCCAGGGTGGGTTACGTCATTACCCATCTCACCGGCCGAGCTCGGTTGTGGGGAGCGGCAGAGTTCGACCGGCAGACCCCAGCCTGTGCCTCCTTCAGTGCCTTCGAAGAGGAGATGTTAAAGGTCTTTGACTTAGGTTCAACAACAACCGAAGCATCACAGGCACTGCTGACCACCCGCCAGGGCAATCGGACGGTGGCAGACTTCTCCATAGACTTTCGTACCCTGGCAAGTCGCAGCTCGTGGAACTCCGAGGCACTGGTGCACGCCTTCCTCCACAGCCTGGCGGACTACATTAAAGATGAGCTCGTCTCTCATGAGCAGCCCAAGACACTTGATGACGCCATTGCCCTTGCCGTTCGCATTGATCGACGTATCCAGACCCACAGAAGAGAGAGAGGGCGTCTGAGTCAACCAGCCATCCGCATTCGGGGGGAGTCCTCCACGTTCCACCCCCCGACTGTCAAGCCCGTCAAAAGCCGCAGCTCACCAGGTGTAGGGGAGATCCGGGTGAGCTCAATACATCTTCAGTCTCCCCCCATCCGAAAACCCCTGCTTCAGCTCCGCCTTCGACTTTCCGACACAACTCACACCCTGGCCGCCCTAGTGAATTCTGGAGCCGAAACAAACATAATGGACACAGAGCTCGCGCGGCAACTGGGCGTGAGCCATCAACAACTCACTCCACCCGTTCCTGCACGAGCCCTGGATGGACACCGTCTCGGCACCATCACTCACATCACGGCCCCTGTGACAATTCTGCTGTCAGGAAACCACCAGGAGTCCATCCAGTTCCATCTCCTACCCTCACCCGGCCAACCACTCATCCTTGGATTTCCGTGGCTCCGTCTTCATAACCCCCAACTGGACTGGGAAACAGGCACAATACGCGAGTGGGGGAGGGGCTGCCATCGGACCTGCCTAAAGGGAGCCATCTTGCCAATCGACCGGGGAGCTTCCAGCACCGCCCCCGACATATCCAATGTTCCTGCCTGTTATCACAACTTGAGAGAGGTGTTCAACAAGTCCAAGGCCACGTCTCTGCCACCACACAGACCATATGACTGCGCCATCGACCTTCTGCCTGGCACCACACCCCCGAAGGGCCGTCTCTACTCGCTGTCAGCCCCAGAAAGAAAAGCCATGGAGGACTATATAAACGACTCACTGGCCACCGGCATAATCCGTCCATCATCTTCCCCCGTGGGAGCGGGATTCTTCTTTGTCGGAAAGAAGGATGGCTCTCTCCGTCCGTGCACGACATTACATTGAAGAATCGTTATCCTCTACCTCTACGCTCCTCTGCCTTTGAACTGCTGCAAGGGGCCACAGTGTTCACCAAGCTAGACCTGCGAAATGCCTACCATCTGGTGCGGATGAGAGAGGGTGACGAGTGGAAGACTGCGTTCAACACTCCAACAGGACACTACGAATATCTCGTCATCCCGTTCGGTCTCACCAATGCCCCGGGAGTGTTCCAGGCGCTGGTAAACGACATCCTCAGAGACATGCTCAATAAGTTTGTTTCCGTTTACCTTGACGACATTTTGATCTTTTCAAAAACTCAGACAGAACACACTCACCATGTCCAGTTGGTGCTACGCCGGTTGCTGGAGAACTCTCTCTTCGTGAAGGCAGAGAAGTGCGAGTTCCACGCCAAGTCTGTCTCATTCCTGGGTTATGTGGTGACCGAAGGCAGCGTTCAAATGGATCCTGTAAAGGTGTCTGCTGTGGTGTCGTGGCCAGTTCCAGAGACCCGTAAGAAACTGCAGCAGTTCCTGGGGTTCGCCAACTTTTATAGGAGATTCATCCGGGGTTACAGAACAGTGGCAGCACCACTCACTGCGCTGACCAGCGTGAAACAGCCGTTTCAGTGGACAGCAGCCGCTGACAGAGCCTTCAAGACCCTCAAAGCTCATTTCACCTCAGGCCCTATTTTCCAAATGCCTGACGCTGGACGGCAGTTTGTGGTGGAGGTGGATGCTTCGGATGTAGGAGTTGGAGCGGTGCTTTCCCAACGAGCAGGAGAGGATGGCAAGATGCCCCCCTGTGCCTTTTACTCCCGTAGACTGACTCCAGCAGAATGCAACTACGACATCAGCAACCGCGAGCTACTGGCCGTCAAGCTCGCCCTCGAGGAGTGGCGCCACTGGTTGGAGGGGTCTAAAGTTCCGTTTGTGGTCTGGACAGACCATAAAAACCTGGAGTATATCCAGACAGCCAGGAGGCTGAACTCCCGCCAGCGTCGGTGGTCATTATTCTTCAACCGTTTTAACTTCACGCTCTCCTACCGTCCTGGCTCCCGCAATATCAAGCCCGACGCACTCTCCAGGATGTTTCAGAAGGATGAGGCATCCAATGAGGAGTCGACAACCATCCTCCCAAGCCCCTGTGTTGTTGCTGCCTTGACCTGGGACATTGAGGAGCAGGTCAGAGAAGCCATCCGGAACCAGCCGGGCCCCAGTGCATGTCCCTCTAACCGTCTCTTTGTCCCAGCAGATCTGAGGTCTCAGGTGATTCAGTGGGGGTACGACTCTCGCCTGGCCTGTCACCCCGGAATCACACGCACCCTCCATCTGCTCTCCCAACGTTTCTGGTGGCCGTTGATGAGAAAAGATATCCAGGAGTTTGTTAGAGCTTGCCCCACTTGCAACCAGCACAAGACCCCCAGTCAGCCCCCAGCTGGGTTACTCCAGCCTCTGCCAGTGCCCATGCGACCCTGGTCCCATATCTCCCTGGACTTCGTTACGGGCCTTCCGCTATCTGAAGGAAACACTGTCGTCCTCACCATCGTTGACCGCTTCAGTAAAATGACCCACTTCGTGCCCCTCCCAAAGCTGCCAACTGCAAAGGAGACCGCCCGGGTGGTCTTGGAACATGTGTTTCGAGTCCATGGTCTGCCCAGGGATATTGTGTCAGACCGAGGCCCTCAATTCTCTGCGGCCTTCTGGAAGGAATTCTGCAACCTTCTTGGGGCCACCGCCAGTCTGTCATCGGGATTCCACCCACAGTCGAATGGTCAAACGGAGCGCATGAACCAGGAGCTGGAGAAGGCACTGAGGTGTGTGACCTCACGCAACCCCCGTGCTTGGGCCCAACATCTTCTCTGGGTAGAATATGCCCACAACTCACTCACCAGTTCTGCCACCGGACTCTCCCCCTTTCAATGTGTTTATGGATATCAACCACCTCTGTTTACCAGTCAGGAGGGAGATGCTACCTGTCCCTCTGCGCTCGCCTATGCCCGCCGCTGCCGCCGCACATGGGCCAGGCTCGCGCCACACTCCTGAAGTCCAGTGCAAGCTATGCTATCGGAGCTAACCGGAGGAGGACCCCAGCACCAGTTTACCATGTCGGACAGAAGGTCTGGTTGTCGGCTCAAGATATACCACTGCGGGCGCCTCGCTTCATTGGACCCTTTCCCATACAGAGGGTCATCAGCCCTACGGCAGTCCGACTACTGCTACCCAAGACCATGAAGGTACATCCCACCTTCCACGTCTCCAAGCTCAGACCTGTACATGAGAGCCCACTGGTCCCAGCAGCACCACCGCCTCCTCCTCCGCGCTTCCTCGACGGTGGCCCCGTCTACACGGTCCGGCGACTGCTCCGCTCTCGACTAAGGGGTAGGGGCATCCAATATCTGGTGGACTGGGAGGGTTATGGTCCTGAAGAGAGGTCTTGGGTTCCCGCTGGAAGAATTGTGGATCCGGCCCTCATCACTGAATTCCATCGCCAACACCCTGACCAGCCATCTCTCCGACGGGGTCGGCGCAGGACTTCTTGCCATGTAGATCCACTTCCAGGCCCTGCTGCCCCTGCTCCGGTGTCTAGTCCTGACCCTGAACCTGGTTCTGAGCTGGGGCCCTCGGATGTCGAGTCTTCTGATGGAGACGGTGCCGCTGAGGATATGGACTCTGACCGCTCAGAGGAATTCTGACCCTCCGCCGGCTTCCCCTCCTCCCGTCCGGCTTGGTGGTGTTTCTTGGGGACTTCTGGAGCCGTCCCTTGGGGGGGGGGGGGGGGGGGTCCTGTCATGAGCCCTCTCCCTGCCTGGTAACACCACTAAT